>NC_091152.1:58077958-58125458 GCF_040958095.1 Procambarus clarkii | reverse complement strand
GATTAAGGCGTCTTGTACATACCAGTTGCGTTGCTTCTGGGAGTATGGGTTCGAGTCACTTCTGGGGTGTGAGTTTTCAGTTGCATATTGTCCAGGGGACCATTCTGGCTTGTTCGCATTTGTGTTCCTCACGTGTGCCCCTAAGAATGAGGTGATTTGGTAAAATGCTATGCCCAAGATTACTATCCGAGTGCCGGCGGTGGGGTGGTGCAAATAGCCTCGGCTATCACCTCATTAGTCCGGTCGTGATGGTCAAGTGGATTAAGGCGTCTTGTACATACCAGTTGCGTTGCTTCTGGGAGTATGGGTTCGAGTCACTTCTGGGGTGTGAGTTTTCAGTTGCGTATTGTCCAGGGGACCATTCTGGCTTGTTCGCATTTGTGTTCCTCACGTGTGCCCCTAAGAATGAGGTGATTTGGTAAAATGCTATGCCCAAGATTACTATCCGAGTGCCGGCGGTGGGGTGGTTCAAATAGCCTCGGCTATCACCTCATTAGTCCGGTCGTGATGGTCAAGTGGATTAAGGCGTCTTGTACATACCAGTTGCGTTGCTTCTGGGAGTATGGGTTCGAGTCACTTCTGGGGTGTGAGTTTTCAGTTGCATATTGTCCAGGGGACCATTCTGGCTTGTTCGCATTTGTGTTCCTCACGTGTGCCCCTAAGAATGAGGTGATTTGGTTAAATGCTATGCCCAAGATTACTATCCGAGTGCCGGCGGTGGGGTGGTTCAAATAGCCTCGGCTATCACCTCATTAGTCCGGTCGTGATGGTCAAGTGGATTAAGGCGTCTTGTACATACCAGTTGCGTTGCTTCTGGGAGTATGGGTTCGAGTCACTTCTGGGGTGTGAGTTTTCAGTTACATATTGTCCAGGGGACCATTCTGGCTTGTTCGCTTTTGTGTTCCTCACGTGTGCCCCTAAGAATGAGGTGATTTGGTAAAATGCTATGCCCAAGATTACTATCCGAGTGCCGGCGGTGGGGTGGTTCAAATAGCCTCGGCTATCACCTCATTAGTCCGGTCGTGATGGTCAAGTGGATTAAGGCGTCTTGTACATACCAGTTGCGTTGCTTCTGGGAGTATGGGTTCGAGTCACTTCTGGGGTGTGAGTTTTCAGTTGCATATTGTCCAGGGGACCATTCTGGCTTGTTCGCATTTGTGTTCCTCACGTGTGCCCCTAAGAATGAGGTGATTTGGTAAAATGCTATGCCCAAGATTACTATCCGAGTGCCGGCGGTGGGGTGGTTCAAATAGCCTCGGCTATCACCTCATTAGTCCGGTCGTGATGGTCAAGTGGATTAAGGCGTCTTGTACATACCGTACCAGTTGCGTTGCTTCTGGGAGTATGGGTTCGAGTCACTTCTGGGGTGTGAGTTTTCAGTTGCATATTGTCCAGGGGACCATTCTGGCTTGTTCGCATTTGTGTTCCTCACGTGTGCCCCTAAGAATGAGGTGATTTGGTAAAATGCTATGCCCAAGATTACTATCCGAGTGCCGGCGGTGGGGTGGTTCAAATAGCCTCAGCTATCACCTCATTAGTCCGGTCGTGATGGTCAAGTGGATTAAGGCGTCTTGTACATACCAGTTGCGTTGCTTCTGGGAGTATGGGTTCGAGTCACTTCTGGGGTGTGAGTTTTCAGTTGCATATTGTCCAGGGGACCATTCTGGCTTGTTCGCATTTGTGTTCCTCACGTGTGCCCCTAAGAATGAGGTGATTTGGTAAAATGCTATGCCCAAGATTACTATCCGAGTGCCGGCGGTGGGGTGGTTCAAATAGCCTCGGCTATCACCTCATTAGTCCGGTCGTGATGGTCAAGTGGATTAAGGCGTCTTGTACATACCAGTTGCGTTGCTTCTGGGAGTATGGGTTCGAGTCATTTCTGGGGTGTGAGTTTTCAGTTTTTATATATACATATATATAAATATATATATATATATATATATATATATATATATTAATAAATATATATATATATATAAATATATATATATATATATATATATATATAAATATATATATATATATAAATATATATATATATATATATATATATATATATATATATATATATATATATATATATATATATATATATATATATATATATATATATATTTATATATATATATTTATATATATATTTTATATATATATTTATATATATATATATATATATATATATATATATATATATATATATATATATATATATATGTCGTACCTAGTCGCCAGAACGCACTTCTCAGCCTACTATGCAAGACCCGATTTGCCTAATAAGCCAAGTTTTCATGAATTAATTTTTTTTCGACTAACTAACCTACCTAACCTAACCTAACCTAACTTTTTCGGCTACCTAACCAAACCTAACCTATAAAGATAGGTTAGGTTAGGTTAGGTAGGGTTGGTTAGGTTCGGTCATATATCTACGTTAATTTTAACTCCAATAAAAAAAAATTGACCTCATACATAATGAAATGGGCAGCTTTATCATTTCATAAGAAAAAAATAGAAAAAATATATTAATTCAGGAAAACTTGGCTTATTAGGCAAATCGGGCCTTGAATAGTAGGCCAAAAAGTGAGTTCTGGCTACTAGGTACGACATATATATATATATATATATATATATATATATATATATATATATATATATATATATATATATATATATATATATATTATATATATATATATATATATATATATATATATATATATATATATATATATTATATATATATTTATATAATATATATATATATATATATATATATATATATATATATATATATATATATATATATATATATATATATATATATATATATATATATATATATATATATAAATATATGTATATATATTTGCCCGTGCGGCCATGCACGGGCAGACCAATACGGCAGCCATGGTCTCATCTGTCGTAAGACACAGGGAAAGATTGCCAGACATGAAGCAGTCAATGACATCATCTAGAGAAGTTTGGCTTCAACTGGGTGCCCAGCACAAAGGGAACCTTAGTTGTGCAGGCCTGACAACAGCCAAAAACGCCCAGATGGAGTCACCCTGCAGCCGTGGAGGGAAGGTAAACAGGTCGTGTGGGACTACACGTGTGCATCCACATTGGCTGACACCTATCTACCTTACAGCGCAGCTGAGGGAGGCGGGGCGGCCACCTTCAGGGAGACCCAGAAAACTAACAAGTACAGGGACCTAGAACGTTGTTACAGGTTCGTGCCAATAGGCTCTGAGACTCTGGGCGCCTGGGGTAAATGTGCACTTAAGTTCCTGAAGAGCTGGGCGAGGAACTCATTGGGAAGACTAGAGACCCAAGAGCGGCCAGTTTTATGTTCCAGCGCCTCAGTGTCGCTGTTCAGAGAGGAAATGCGTGCTGTATCTTGGGTATGCACCCGACCCCCGAGGAGCTGGACGAGGTTTTCGAACACTGATTGGTATATTGTTATATAAGTGTGTGTTTTCTGTAAACTGTAACATTGCAATAAAATCAAATAAAAAAAAATAATAATAATAGGGGTTGTAGGAGAGGAAAAGATTAAAGTATTCAGTGAGAATCCACAAGGTCTTCTCTGAACACTATTTATTTTCTTCTTCGAGGATGTGGGTCCCTTTAATTAAACCAGTGGTGGTACCCCTATATATATATATATATATATATATATATATATATATTTTATTAAATATGACCGAAAAAGTAAGATTAATAATTCTAACACGAATTTTCTCAATCTTTCGTACATTATGCTTCACTGTTGGAGGTAAATCAAAAATCACTTCTCCAAAATTCATTTTTATTTCTAGTCTGACGCGACACGGGCGCGTTTCGTAAAACTTATTACATTTTCAAAGACTTCACAAATACACAACTGATTAGAACTTGCGTTTCCCTGATTTTATATCTACATTTGAGTGAGGTGGGAAGGGTGATGTGGCATTACATTTGAGTGAGGTGGGAAGGATGATGTGGCATTAGAGGATATTAATAGGGTATTAAAAGTATCAACACAAGACAGAACACGAAACAATGGATATTGAATAGAAGTGTTTGTAGAAAGCCTATTGGTCCATATTTCTTGATGCTTCTATATTGGAGCGGAGTCTTGAGGTGGGTAGAATATAGTTGTGCAATAATTGGCTGTTGATTGCTGGTGTTGACTTCTTGATGTGTAGTGCCTCGCAAACGTCAAGCCGCCTGCTATCGCTGTATCTATCGATGATTTCTGTGTTGTTTACTAGGATTTCTCTGGCGATGGTTTGGTTATGGGAAGAGATTATATGTTCCTTAATGGAGCCCTGTTGTTTATGCATCGTTAAACGCCTAGAAAGAGATGTTGTTGTCTTGCCTATATACTGGGTTTTTTGGAGCTTACAGTCCCCAAGTGGGCATTTGAAGGCATAGACGACGTTAGTCTCTTTTAAAGCGTTCTGTTTCGTGTCTGGAGAGTTAAAATCTCTAAATAAAATCAGGGAAACGCAAGTTCTAATCAGTTGTGTATTTGTGAAGTCTTTGAAAATGTAATAAGTTTTACGAAACGCGCCCGTGTCGCGTCAGACTAGAAATAAAAATGAATTTTGGAGAAGCGATTTTTGATTTACCTCCAACAGTGAAGCATAATGTACGAAAGATTGAGAAAATTCGTGTTAGAATTATTAATCTTACTTTTTCGGTCATATTTAATAAAATATGTCTACAGGAAAGACTGCTACCAAAATATACTAATATATATATATATATATATATATATATATATATATATATATATATATATATATATATATATATATATATATATATATATATATATATATATATATATATATATATATATATATATATATATATATATATATATATATATATATATATATCGTACCTAATAGCCAGAACGCACTTCTCAGCCTACTATTCAAGGCCCGATTTGCCTAATAAGCCAAGTTTTCACGAATTAATGTTTTTTCGTCTACCTATCCTACCTAACCTAACCTAACCTAGCTTTTTTGGCTACCTAACCTAACCTTAACTATAAATATAGGTTAGGTTAGGTTAGGTAGGGTTGGTTAGGTTCGGTCATATATCTACGTTAATTTTAACTCCAATAAAAAAAATTGACCTCATACATAGAGAAAAGGGTTGCTTTATCATTTCATAAGAAAAAAATTATAGTAAATATATTAATTCAGGAAAACTTGGCTTATTAGGCAAATCGGGCCTTGAATAGTAGGCTGAGAAGTGAGTTCTGGCTACTAGGTACGACATATATATATAAATATATATATATATATATATATATATATATATATATATATATATATATATATATATATATATATTTATATATATATAAATATATATATATTTATATATATATATATATATTTATATATATATAAATATATATATATATATATAAATATATATATATACATATAAATATATATATATATAAATATATATATATTTATATGTATAAATATATATATATTTATATATAAATATATATATATTATATATATATATATTTATATATAAATATCCCCCCCTTCTATTTATATATATATATAAATATATATATATATATTTATATATATATATTTATATATGCGAACAAGCCTGAATGGTCCCCAGGACAATATGCAACTGAAAACTCACACCCCAGAAGTGACTCGAACCCATACTCCCAGGAGCGACGCAACTGGTATGTACAAGACGCCTTAATCCACTTGACCATCACGACCGGACATAATGAGGTGATAGCCGAGGCTATTTGAACCACCCCACCGCCGGCACTCAGATAGTAATCTTGGGCATAGCATTTTACCAAATCACCTCATTCTTTGGGGCACACGTGAGGAACACAAATGCGAAATATATATATAAATATTTATTTATATATATATTTATATATATATATTTACATATATATATATATATATATATATATATATATATGTATATATATATATATATATATATATATATATAAATATAAATATATACATATATATTTATATAAATATAAATATATATAAATATATACACACACACACACACATACACACAGCCTTCAGGAACCTGTTTAAGGAATCATTCAGAACCTTGTACACCACATATATAAGACCAATCCTGGAGTAGGCGGCCCCAGCATGGAGCCCGTACCTTGTCAAGCACAAGACGAAGCTTGAATAAGTTCAGAGGTATGCAAGGCTAGTCCCAGAACTAAGAGGCATGAGTTACAAAAAAAGCTGAGGGAAATTCATCTCACGACACTGGAAGACAGAAGACTAAGGGGAGACATGATCACTACCTACAAAATTCTCAGGGGAATTGACAGGGTAAATAAGAATAAACTTTTAACACGGGTGGTACGCGAACAAGGGGACACAGGTGATAACTGAGTACCCAAATGAGCCATAGGGACGTTAGAAAGAACTTTTTCAGTGTCAGAGTAGTTAACAGATGGAATAATTAGGCAGTGATGTGGTGGATGCTGACTCCATACACAATTTCAAATGTAGATATGATAGAGCCCAGTATTCTCAGGAATCTGTACACCTGTTGATTGTCAGTAGAGAGGCGGGACCAAAGAGCCAGAGCTCAACCCCCGCAAGCACAAATAGGTGAGTACACACACACATGGGCGCCGGTGGCTGAGTGGACAGCACGTAATCCTGGGGCCCGGTTTCGATTACCGCTGCCAGCGAGAAACAATGTGGGTAATTTCCTTCACCCTGATGTGCCTGTTACCTAGCAGTAACTAGGTAGTAAAATAATACCAAAATAATACTAAATAGGTAAATAGGTGGTGATGGTGGTGGTGTTGGGAAGAAAGCTTACTCTCTATTAATTGATTGATATTTAATTAATAGATTAATTTAAATTAATCGAAGGACCACCCTATTTTGACTGAAAAGGGAAACAGATAAAGTTAAATGATAAGGACTGAAATACCAGTGCCTATGGATAAGGAAACTATTAAGGTTATTCTTCGAACTTCAATGGACTGTATAATATATTAATGTTGGAAAAAAAACTTTCTGTCCTTCACAAAATGGGGGGTTAATACCAGAAGTAATCTACTCCCAGTACGCTTCATCGAGGCTGGTTCTTCCTCGAATATAATTAGTCATTATTACAAAATTATATGTTAATAAACATTAGATAAATTGATTAATGGTAAGAAAATTATATGTTGATTAAACAAGAAATCATTCTCGTTTGACTCTAATGAGGCTATCACTTTACGTTAGATATCTCAAATCATATAAACTAAATATCTTTGACTGACAATCAATTATTGATTTCACTCAATGAAAGAAAATAATTGAAAAGGGTTCATCTGCTTAGCTGTAGTAGTGAACGGAGAGGTAGAGGTGCGGTGGCGTCGTCTGCTACTTGCTGCAACACGTGAGTTCGAGCATGGCGTGGGAACATGAGAGGACCACGACCGCTTTCAACACAAGCTGAAATTTCAACTAAATATGCCAATTGTTTACACCTACTATCTAGTATCCTCACTATGCCATAGAAGGGATAAATTAATTCCTTATAGACGTACTTATTGTTTGGGGAGGTCGCGTGGCATAACGATGGACAGTGCACAATAAAATTTATAAGGAGTACTCAATATAAACAATACTAGGGCACTTAACCTGCTGTTTGTCCACCGAAGCAATCCTAGATTGCTTCTGGAGCAATTGCATGCTCCTAGGCCGATTAAATGCCAGGGCCTAACGTAGAATTTATGGAAATTCGACTCTCAAAGGACGCACGATGTGATTGTTGGCGTCGCTAGCTGTGTCGTTAATGGCGACTGCTGGCCGAATGGCGTCTCTCCGCCTCTCTCCCTCAGCCCGTCTCACGCATTCACAACAGAATTTAATAATCACAGATAATTCTTTTCCGTGTAATTACTGATGTAATGCGTTAATGAGAACAGGGTTCCAATTGTAGGGAATTAAATAATATCATATTCTCGTTAAATGATGTTAATCGAGAAATGGAGAGAATTTCTATTTCCTCCATAGCATTCGTATGTAACAGACAAAACTGATACATGATGATAATCTCAGTTAATAACTCTCGGTTTTGGATTATTAGGAGTTATATTATCCGTAGTTAATTATTGCACGGTATACTGATAAATTAGAGAACCACATTCAATTCTCGAACATATTGGTAATAAATATGTTTAGATAGACATTATCTGACTCAATCCTGCCTCTCGATGTCGTGAGAATGTTAGCAATACGCTCAGATAAAGAAATATTAATTTATGTTAGCACTACAGTTAGTAGAATTAATAATTACTGTACTTAGTATACAATAATGATGTATTATAATAAAATGGTAGTGTGTCAGTGTTGGAAATTTCCAACAGGTGGTGATGGTGGTGGTGGTGGTAGAGATGATGGTGATGCTGCTAGGGGTGATGCTGGTAGGGATGATGGTGGTGGTAGTGATCCTGGTGGGGATGATGGTGGTGATGGTGGTAGTGATGTTGGTGTTGATGCTGTTGGTGGTAGTGGTGGTGGTGATGCTTGTTGGAAATAAACCAACATTTAATTGCCATTTGTATACTAAGCACAACATTTACTAACTTGTAGAACTAATTGTAATTAATATTTTCCCTACTGCATATTATTTTGCCCAATTCTTCCTACATGGGCTGGCGATATTGCATCAGACAACTCCACAGAGCTATAAATACTATCTACATGTTAGAGAATTATGTAATATTCTCAATTTCTATCAGCATTCTTTCTAAGAATTATTAACTGACAGTATACCAACCAGTGATCTGATAACAGCGTGTTATCAGCTAGAGATCACTATCTAACAGTTTATCTGTTATATTATATTGTCATGTAGGAACCAGAAATTTTCCTCCATTTCTCGTCTAATAAGAACTTTGTTAAATTAATTATTACCTGGTTATCTTGAGTCATCTTGAGTTGATTTCGGGGCTTTAGTGTCCCCGCGGCCCGGTCCTAGACCAGGCCTCCACCCCCAGGAAGCAGCCCGTGAAAGCTGACTAACTTCCAGGTACATATTTACTGCTAGGTAACAGGGGCATTCAGGGTGAAAGAAACTTTGCCCATTTGTTTCTGCCTCGTGCGGGAATCGAACCCGCGCCACAGAATTACGAGTCCTGCGCGCTATCCACCAGGCTACGAGGCCCTGTTCCACCAGGCTACGAGGCCCTGTCCTGACGAGAATTTATATAATATCTAACTCCCTATAATGTCAACCCCGGTGTTATGGTCTCATTTGGTAGAGTAATTATAAGGAAAAGAATTTTCCATTTCTGCTGAAACATGTTCGCGCCTGCGCGGACGAGACGGGGTACAGGGAGAGAGGAGGAGGGTCGCCTGTACCCGCCATTACGGCAGATTACTGGCCTACATTCTAGAAGAGCCCAGCATCGAGTCTAGACCTGGATGGGCTAATAACACGTGTTCATATCAAGCATGAGAAGCGGCCATTTCATTTAATTGGCCTGGAGCACACCATTTTGCGGACCACAACCATTACTGGTGTCTGCTGTGACTCCATCAACGATCATACGCTCGTTTCGGCGAACTTCTATACGGTTCAGTGGTTTTAATTAGTTTTATTGTAGCTCTGTACATTAATTTTTACCATTTGTTCGTCGTTATGTCGTAGACCTTCCTCTAAACACCAAGTAAATTCCCAGTGAACTAAATTTAATTCCTTCATTGCCTAATAGTTGCATAATTATTTGAGTGTTAGCGTCCTTTACATTTTTCTGGGTTTGTGACGAGTCCGCCTGAGGGGAGATCAACTCCCCGCGCCACACGCCTGAGGGGAGATCAACTCCCCGCGCCACACGCCTGAGGAGAGATCAACTCCCCGCGCCACACGCCTGAGGGGAGATCAACTCCCCGCGCCACACGCCTGAGGAGAGATCAACTCCCCGCGCCACACGCCTGAGGAGAGATCAACTCCCCGCGCCACACGCCTGAGGAGAGATCAACTCCCCGCGCCACACGCCTGAGGGGAGATCAACTCCCCGCGCCACACGCCTGAGGGGAGATCAACTCCCCGCGCCACACGCCTGAGGGGAGATCAACTCCCCGCGCCACACGCCTGAGGAGAGATCAACTCCCCGCGCCACACGCCTGAGGAGAGATCAACTCCCCGCGCCACACGCCTGAGGAGAGATCAACTCCCCGCGCCACACGCCTGAGGAGAGATCAACTCCCCGCGCCACACGCCTGAGGAGAGATCAACTCCCCGCGCCACACGCCTGAGGAGAGATCAACTCCCTACGCCACACGCCTGAGGGGAGATCAACTCCCCGCGCCACACGCCTGAGGAGAGATCAACTCCCCGCGCCACACGCCTGAGGAGAGATCAACTCCCCGCGCCACACGCCTGAGGGGAGAGCAACTCCCCGCGCCACACGCCTGAGGGGAGATCAACTCCCCGCGCCACACGCCTGAGGAGAGATCAACTCCCCGCGCCACACGCCTGAGGGGAGATCAACTCCCTGCGCCACACGCCTGAGGAGAGATCAACTCCCCGCGCCACACGCCTGAGGAGAGATCAACTCCCCGCGCCACACGCCTGAGGAGAGATCAACTCCCCGCGCCACACGCCTGAGGGGAGATCAACTCCCCGCGCCACACGCCTGAGGGGAGATCAACTCCCCGCGCCACACGCCTGAGGGGAGATCAACTCCCCGCGCCACACGCCTGAGGAGAGATCAACTCCCCGCGCCACACGCCTGAGGAGAGATCAACTCCCCGCGCCACACGCCTGAGGAGAGATCAACTCCCCGCGCCACACGCCTGAGGAGAGATCAACTCCCCGCGCCACACGCCTGAGGAGAGATCAACTCCCCGCGCCACACGCCTGAGGAGAGATCAACTCCCTACGCCACACGCCTGAGGGGAGATCAACTCCCCGCGCCACACGCCTGAGGAGAGATCAACTCCCCGCGCCACACGCCTGAGGAGAGATCAACTCCCCGCGCCACACGCCTGAGGGGAGAGCAACTCCCCGCGCCACACGCCTGAGGGGAGATCAACTCCCCGCGCCACACGCCTGAGGAGAGATCAACTCCCCGCGCCACACGCCGGAGGAGAGATCAACTCCCCGCGCCACACGCCTGAGGAGAGATCAAATCCCCGCGCCACACGCCTGAGGGGAGATCAACTCCCCGCGCCACACGCCTGAGGAGAGATCAACTCCCCGCGCCACACGCCTGAGGAGAGATCAACTCCCCGCGCCACACGCCTGAGGAGAGATCAACACCCCGCGCCACACGCCTGAGGAGAGATCAACTCCCCGCGCCACACGCCTGAGGGGAGATCAACTCCCCGCGCCACACGCCTGAGGAGAGATCAACTCCCTGCGCCACACGCCTGAGGAGAGATCAACTCCCCGCGCCACACGCCTGAGGAGAGATCAACTCCCCGCACCACACGCCTGAGGAGAGATCAACTCCCCGCGCCACACGCCTGAGGAGAGATCAACTCCCTGCGCCACACGCCTGAGGGGAGATCAACTCCCCGTGCCACACGCCTGAGGAGAGATCAACTCCCCGTGCCACACACCTGAGGAGAGATCAACTCCCCGCGCCACACGCCTGAGGAGAGATCAACTCCCCGCGCCACACGCCTCAGGAGAGATCAACTCCCCGCGCCACACGCCTGAGGAGAGATCAACTCCCCGCGCCACACACCTGAGGAGAGATCAACTCCCCGCGCCACACGCCTGAGAAGAGATCAACTCCCCGCGCCACACGCCTGAGGAGAGATCAACTCCCCGCGCCACACGCCTGAGGAGAGATCAACTCCCCGTGCCACACGCCTGAGGAGAGATCAACTCCCCGCGCCACACGCCTGAGGAGAGATCAACTCCCCGCGCCACACGCCTGAGGAGAGATCAACTCCCCGCGCCACACGCCTGAGGAGAGAGATCAACTCCCCGCGCCACACGCCTGAGGAGAGATCAACTCCCCGCACCACACGCCTGAGGAGAGATCAACTCCCCGCGCCACACGCCTGAGGAGAGATCAACTCCCTGCGCCACACGCCTGAGGGGAGATCAACTCCCCGCGCCACACGCCTGAGGAGAGATCAACTCCCCGCGCCACACGCCTGAGGACAGTTCAACTCCCCGCGCAACACGCCTGAGGAGAGATCAACTCCCCGCGCCACACGCCTGAGGAGAGATCAACTCCCCGCGCCACACGCCTGAGGGGAGAGCAACTCCCCGTGCCACACGCCTGAGGGGAGATCAACTCCCCGCGCCACACGCCTGAGGAGAGATCAACTCCCCGCGCCACACGCCTGAGGAGAGATCAACTCCCCGCGCCACATGCCTGAGGAGAGATCAACTCCCCGCGCCACACGCCTGAGGGGAGATCAACTCCCCACGCCAAACGCCTGAGGAGAGATCAACTCCCCGCGCCACACGCCTGAGGAGAGATCAACTCCCCGCGCCACACGCCTGAGGAGAGATCAACTCCCCTCGCCACACGCCTGAGGAGAGATCAACTCCCCGCGCCACACAGCCTGAGGAGAGATCAACTCCCCGCGCCACACGCCTGAGGAGAGATCAACTCCCCGCGCCACACGCCAGAGGAGAGATCAACTCCCCGCGCCACACGCCTGAGGAGAGATCAACTCCCCGCGCCACACGCCTGAGGAGAGATCAACTCCCCGCGCCACACGCCTGAGGAGAGATCAACTCCCCGCGCCACACGCCTGAGGAGAGATCAACTCCCCGCGCCACACGCCTGAGGAGAGATCAACTCCCCGCGCCACACGCCTGAGGAGAGATCAACTCCCCGCGCGACACGCCTGAGGAGAGATCAACTCCCCGTGCCACACGCCTGAGGAGAGATCAACTCCCCGCGCCACACGCCTGAGGAGAGATCAACTCCCCGCGCCACACGCCTGAGGAGAGATCAACTCCCCGCGCCACACGCCTGAGGAGAGATCAACTCCCCGCGCCACACGCCTGAGGAGAGATCAACTCCCCGCGCCACACGCCTGAGGAGAGATCAACTCCCCGCGCCACACGCCTGAGGAGAGATCAACTCCCCGCGCCACACGCCTGAGGAGAGATCAACTCCCCGCGCCACACGCCTGAGGAGAGATCAACTCCCCGCGCCACACGCCTGAGGAGAGATCAACTCCCCGCGCCACACGCCTGAGGAGAGATCAACTCCCCGCGCCACACGCCTGAGGAGAGATCAACTCCCCGCGCCACACGCCTGAGGAGAGATCAACTCCCCGCGCCACACGCCTGAGGAGAGATCAACTCCCCGCGCCACACGCCTGAGGAGAGATCAACTCCCCGCGCCACACGCCTGAGGAGAGATCAACTCCCCGCGCCACACGCCTGAGGAGAGATCAACTCCCCGCGCCACACGCCTGAGGAGAGATCAACTCCCCGCGCCACACGCCTGAGGAGAGATCAACTCCCCGCGCCACACGCCTGAGGAGAGATCAACTCCCCGCGCCACACGCCTGAGGAGAGATCAACTCCCCGCGCCACACGCCTGAGGAGAGATCAACTCCCCGCGCCACACGCCTGAGGAGAGATCAACTCCCCGCGCCACACGCCTGAGGAGAGATCAACTCCCCGCGCCACACGCCTGAGGAGAGATCAACTCCCCGCGCCACACGCCTGAGGAGAGATCAACTCCCCGCGCCACACGCCTGAGGAGAGATCAACTCCCCGCGCCACACGCCTGAGGAGAGATCAACTCCCCGCGCCACACGCCTGAGGAGAGATCAACTCCCCGCGCCACACGCCTGAGGAGAGATCAACTCCCCGCGCCACACGCCTGAGGAGAGATCAACTCCCCGCGCCACACGCCTGAGGAGAGATCAACTCCCCGCGCCACACGCCTGAGGAGAGATCAACTCCCCGCGCCACACGCCTGAGGAGAGATCAACTCCCCGCGCCACACGCCTGAGGAGAGATCAACTCCCCGCGCCACACGCCTGAGGAGAGATCAACTCCCCCGCCACACGCCTGAGGAGAGATCAACTCCCCGCGCCACACGCCTGAGGAGAGATCAACTCCCCGCGCCACACGCCTGAGGAGAGATCAACTCCCCTCGCCACACGCCTGAGGAGAGATCAACTCCCCGCGCCACACGCCTGAGGAGAGATCAACTCCCCGCGCCACACGCCTGAGGAGAGATCAACTCCCCGCGCCACACGCCTGAGGAGAGATCAACTCCCCGCGCCACACGCCTGAGGAGAGATCAACTCCCCGCGCCACACGCCTGAGGAGAGATCAACTCCCCGCGCCACACGCCTGAGGAGAGATCAACTCCCCGCGCCACACGCCTGAGGAGAGATCAACTCCCCGCGCCACACGCCTGAGGAGAGATCAACTCCCCGCGCCACACGCCTGGGAGAGATCAACTCCCCGCGCCACACGCCTGAGGAGAGATCAACTCCCCGCGCCACACGCCTGAGGAGAGATCAACTCCCCGCGCCACACGCCTGAGGAGAGATCAACTCCCCGCGCCACACGCCTGAGGAGAGATCAACTCCCCGCGCCACACGCCTGAGGAGAGATCAACTCCCCGCGCCACACGCCTGAGGAGAGATCAACTCCCCGCGCCACACGCCTGAGGAGAGATCAACTCCCCGCGCCACACGCCTGAGGAGAGATCAACTCCCCGCGCCACACGCCTGAGGAGAGATCAACTCCCCGCGCCACACGCCTGAGGAGAGATCAACTCCCCGCGCCACACGCCTGAGGAGAGATCAACTCCCCGCGCCACACGCCTGAGGAGAGATCAACTCCCCGCGCCACACGCCTGAGGAGAGATCAACTCCCCGCGCCACACGCCTGAGGAGAGATCAACTCCCCGCGCCACACGCCTGAGGAGAGATCAACTCCCCGCGCCACACGCCTGAGGAGAGATCAACTCCCCGCGCCACACGCCTGAGGAGAGATCAACTCCCGCGCCACACGCCTGAGGAGAGATCAACTCCCCGCGCCACACGCCTGAGGAGAGATCAACTCCCCGTCGCCACACGCCTGAGGAGAGATCAACTCCCCGCGCCACACGCCTGAGGAGAGATCAACTCCCCGCGCCACACGCCTGAGGAGAGATCAACTCCCCGCGCCACACGCCTGAGGAGAGATCAACTCCCCGCGCCACACGCCTGAGGAGAGATCAACTCCCCGCGCCACACGCCTGAGGAGAGATCAACTCCCCGCGCCACACGCCTGAGGAGAGATCAACTCCCCGCGCCACACGCCTGAGGAGAGATCAACTCCCGCGCCACACGCCTGAGGAGAGATCAACTCCCCGCGCCACACGCCTGAGGAGAGATCAACTCCCCGCGCCACACGCCTGAGGAGAGATCAACTCCCCGCGCCACACGCCTGAGGAGAGATCAACTCCCCGCGCCACACGCCTGAGGAGAGATCAACTCCCCGCGCCACACGCCTGAGGAGAGATCAACTCCCCGCGCCACACGCCTGAGGAGAGATCAACTCCCCGCGCCACACGCCTGAGGAGAGATCAACTCCCCGCGCCACACGCCTGAGGAGAGATCAACTCCCCGCGCCACACGCCTGAGGAGAGATCAACTCCCTGCGCCACACGCCTGAGGAGAGATCAACTCCCCGCGCCACACGCCTGAGGAGAGATCAACTCCCCGCGCCACACGCCTGAGGAGAGATCAACTCCCCGCGCCACACGCCTGAGGAGAGATCAACTCCCGCGCCACACGCCTGAGGAGAGATCAACTCCCCGCGCCACACGCCTGAGGAGAGATCAACTCCCCGCGCCACACGCCTGAGGAGAGATCAACATCCCCGCGCCACACGCCTGAGGAGAGATCAACTCCCCGCGCCACACGCCTGAGGAGAGATCAACTCCCCGCGCCACACGCCTGAGGAGAGATCAACTCCCCGCGCCACACGCCTGAGGAGAGATCAACTCCCCGCGCCACACGCCTGAGGAGAGATCAACTCCCCGCGCCACACGCCTGAGGAGAGATCAACTCCCCGCGCCACACGCCTGAGGAGAGATCAACTCCCGCGCCACACGCCTGAGGAGAGATCAACTCCCCGCGCCACAACGCCTGAGGGAGAGATCAACTCCCCGCGCCACACGCCTGAGGAGAGATCAACTCCCCGCGCCACACGCCTGAGGGAGAGATCAACTCCCCCGCGCCACACGCCTGAGGGAGAGATCAACTCCCCGCGCCACACGCCTGAGGAGAGATCAACTCCCCGCGCCACACGCCTGAGGAGAGATCAACTCCCCGCGCCACACGCCTGAGGAGAGATCAACTCCCCGCGCCACACGCCTGAGGAGAGATCAACTCCCCGCGCCACACGCCTGAGGAGAGATCAACTCCCCGCGCCACACGCCTGAGGAGAGATCAACTCCCCGCGCCACCACGCCTGAGGAGAGATCAACTCCCCGCGCCACACGCCTGAGGAGAGATCAACTCCCCGCGCCACACGCCTGAGGAGAGATCAACTCCCCGCGCCACACGCCTGAGGAGAGATCAACTCCCCTCGCCACACGCCTGAGGAGAGATCAACTCCCCGCGCCACACGCCTGAGGAGAGATCAACTCCCCGCGCCACACGCCTGAGGAGAGATCAACTCCCCGCGCCACACGCCTGAGGAGAGATCAACTCCCCGCGCCACACGCCTGAGGAGAGATCAACTCCCCGCGCCACACGCCTGAGGAGAGATCAACTCCCCGCCACACGCCTGAGGAGAGATCAACTCCCCGCGCCACACGCCTGAGGAGAGATCAACTCCCCGCGCCACACGCCTGAGGAGAGATCAACTCCCCGCGCCACACGCCTGAGGAGAGATCAACTCCCCGCGCCACACGCCTGAGGAGAGATCAACTCCCCTCGCCACACGCCTGAGGAGAGATCAACTCCCCGCGCCACACGCCTGAGGAGAGATCAACTCTCCCCGCGCCACAACGCCTGAGGAGAGATCAACTCCCCGCGCCACACGCCCTGAGGAGAGATCACTCCCCGCGCCACACGCCTGAGAGGGGATACAACTCCCCGCGCCACACGCCTGAGGAGAGATCAACTCCCCGCGCCACACCCGCCTGAGGAGAGATCAACTCCCCGCGCCAGCACGCCTGAGGAGAGATCAACTCCCGCGCCACACGCCTGAGGAGAGATCAACTCCCCGCGCCACACGCCTGAGGAGAGATCAACCTCCCCGCACCACACGCCTGAGGAGAGATCAACTCCCCGCGCCACATCGCCTGAGGAGGAGATCAACTCCCCGTGCCACACGCCTGAGGAGAGATCAACTCCCCGCGCACAACGCTCTGAGGAGAGATCAACTCCCCGCGCCACACGCCTGAGGAAGATCAACTCCCCGCGCCACACGCCTGAGGAGAGATCAACTCCCTGCGCCACACGCCTGAGGAGAGAATCAACTCCCCCGCGCCACACGCCTGAGGGGAGATCAACTCCCCGTGCCACACGCCTGAGGAGAGATCAACTCCCCGCGCCACACGCCTGAGGAGAATACCCCCGCGCCCACACGCCTGAGGAGAGATCAACTCCCCGCGCCACACGCCTGAGGAGAGATCAACTCCCCGCGCCACACGCCTGAGGAGAGATCAACTCCCCGCGCCACACGCCTGAGGAGAGATCAACTCCCCGCCACACGCCTGAGGAGAGATCAACTCCCGCGCCACACGCCTGAGGAGAGATCAACTCCCCGCGCCACACGCCTGAGGAGAGATCAACTCCCGCGCCACACACCTGAGGAGAGATCAACTCCCCGCGCCACACGCCTGAGGGAGATCAACTCCCCGCGCCACACGCCTGAGGAGAGATCAACTCCCGCGCCACACGCCTGAGGAGAGATCAACTCCCCGCGCCACACGCCTGAGGAGAGATCAAACCCCGCGCCACACGCCTGAGGAGAGATCAACTCCCCGCGCCACACGCCTGAGGAGAGATCAACTCCCCGCGCCACACGCCTGAGGAGAGATCAAACTCCCCGCGCCACACGCCTGAGGAGAGATCAAACTCCCTGCGCCACACGCCTGAGGGATGAGATCAACTCCCCGCCCGCCACACGCCTGAGGAGAGATCAACATCCCCTGCTGCCACACGCCTGAGGAGAGATCAACTCCCCGCGCCACACGCCTGAGGAGAGATCAACTCCCCGCGCCACACGCCTGAGGAGGAGATCAACTCCCCGCGCCACAACGCCTTAGGAGAGATCAACTCCCCGCGCCACACGCCTGAGGAGAGATCAACTCCCCGCGCCATCACGCCTGAGGAGAGATCAACTCCCCGTGCCACACGCCTGAGGAGAGATCAACTCCCCGCGACCACACGCCTGAGGAGAGATCAACTCCCGCGGCCACACGCCTGAGGAGAGATCAACTCCCCGCGCCACACGCCTGAGGAGAGATCAACTCCCCGCGCCACACGCCTGAGGAGAGATCAACTCCCCGCGCCACACGCCTGAGGAGAGATCAACTCCCGCGCCACACGCCTGAGGAGAGATCAACTCCCGCGCCACACGCCTGAGGAGAGATCAACTCCCCGCGCCACACGCCTGAGGAGAGATCAACTCCCCGCGCCACACGCCTGAGGAGAGATCAACTCCCCGCGCCACACCTGAGGAGAGATCAACTCCCCGCGCCACACGCCTGAGGAGAGATCAACTCCCCGCGCCACACGCCTGAGGAGAGATCAACTCCCCGCGCCACACGCCTGAGGAGAGATCAACTCCCCGCGCACACGCCTGAGGAGAGATCAACTCCCCGCGCCACACGCCTGAGGAGAGATCAACTCCCCGCGCCACACGCCTGAGGAGAGATCAACTCCCCTCGCCACACGCCTGAGGAGAGATCAACTCCCCGCGCCACACCTGAGGAGAGATCAACTCCCCGCGCCACACGCCTGAGGAGAGATCAACTCCCCGCGCCACACGCCTGAGGAGAGATCAACTCCCCGCGCCACACGCCTGAGGAGAGATCAACTCCCCGCGCCACACGCCTGAGGAGAGATCAACTCCCCGCGCCACACGCCTGAGGAGAGATCAACTCCCCGCACCACACGCCTGAGGAGAGATCAACTCCCCGCGCCACACGCCTGAGGAGAGATCAACTCCCCGCGCACACGCCTGAGGAGAGATCAACTCCCCGCGCCACACGCCTGAGGAGAGATCAACTCCCCGCGCCACACGCCTGAGGAGAGATCAACTCCCCGCGCCACACGCCTGAGGAGAGATACTCCCCGCGCCACACGCCTGAGGAGAATCAACTCCCCGCGCCACACGCCTGAGGAGAGATCAACTCCCCGCGCCACACGCCTGAGGAGAGATCAACTCCCCGCGCCACACGCCTGAGGAGAGATCAACTCCCCGCGCCACACGCCTGAGGAGAGATCAACTCCCCGCGCCACACGCCTGAGGAGAGATCAACTCCCCGTGCCACACGCCTGAGGAGAGATCAACTCCCCGCGCCACACGCCTCAGGAGAGATCAACTCCCCGCGCCACACGCCTGAGGAGAGATCAACTCCCCGCGCCACACGCCTGAGGAGAGATCAACTCCCCGCGCCACACGCCTGAGGAGAGATCAACTCCCCGCGCCACA
This sequence comes from Procambarus clarkii, assembly GCF_040958095.1. Classification (NCBI taxonomy): domain Eukaryota; kingdom Metazoa; phylum Arthropoda; class Malacostraca; order Decapoda; family Cambaridae; genus Procambarus; species Procambarus clarkii. The sequence goes on along the minus strand of NC_091152.1, from coordinate 58,105,829 downwards.
CGCCTGAGGAGAGATCAACTCCCCGCGCCACACGCCTGAGGAGAGATCAACTCCCCGCCACACGCCTGAGGAGAGATCAACTCCCCGCGCCACACGCCTGAGGAGAGATCAACTCCCCGCGCCACACGCCTGAGGAGAGATCAACTCCCCGCGCCACACGCCTGAGGAGAGATCAACTCCCCGCGCCACACGCCTGAGGAGAGATCAACTCCCCGCGCCACACGCCTGAGGAGAGATCAACTCCCCGCGCCACACGCCTGAGGAGAGATCAACTCCCCGCGCCACACGCCTGAGGAGAGATCAACTCCCCGCGCCACACGCCTGAGGAGAGATCAACTCCCCGCGCCACACGCCTGAGGAGAGATCAACTCCCCGCGCCACACGCCTGAGAAGAGAGATCAACTCCCCGCGCCACACGCCTGAGGAGAGATCAACTCCCCGCGCCACACTGCCTGAGGAGAGATCACTCCCGCGCCACACGCCTGAGGAGAGATCAACTCCCCTGCGCCACACGCCTGAGGAGAGATCAACTCCCCGCGCCACACGCCTGAGGAGAGATCAACTCCCCGCGCCACACGCCTGAGGAGAGATCAACTCCCCGCGCCACACGCCTGAGGAGAGATCAACTCCCTCGCACACACACGCCTGAGGAGAGATCAACTCCCCGCGCCACACGCCTTGAGGAGAGATCAACTCCCCTGCGCCACACGCCTGAGGAGAGATCAACTCCCCGCGCCACACGCCTGAGGAGAGATCAAACTCCCCGCGCCACACGCCTGAGGGAGAGATCAACTCCCCGCGCCACACGCCTGAGGAGAGATCAACTCCCCGCGCCACACGCCTGAGGAGAGATCAACTCCCCGCGCCACACGCCTGAGGATGAGATCAACTCCCCGTGCCACACGCCTGAGGAGAGATCACCTCCCCGCGCCACACGCCTGAGGAGAGATCAACTCCCCGCGCCACACGCCTGAGGAGAGATCAACTCCCCGCGCCACACGCCTGAGGAGAGATCAACTCCCCGCGCCACACGCCCTGAGGAGAGATCAACTCCCCGCGCCACACGCCTGAGGAGAGATCAAACTCCCCGCGCCACACGCCTGAGGAGAGATCAACTCCCCGCGCCACACGCCTGAGGAGAGATCAACTCCCCGCGCCACACGCCTGAGGAGAGATCAACTCCCCGCGCCACACGCCTGAGGAGAGATCAACTCCCCGCGCCACACGCCTGAGGAGAGATCAACTCCCCGCGCCACACGCCTGAGGAGAGATCAACTCCCCGCGCCACACGCCTGAGGAGAGATCAACTCCCCGCGCCACACGCCTGAGGAGAGATCAACTCCCCGCGCCACACGCCTGAGGAGAGATCAACTCCCCGCGCCACACGCCTGAGGAGGAGATCAACTCCCCGCGCCACACGCCTGAGGAGAGATCAACTCCCGCGCCACACGCCTGAGGAGAGATCAACTCCCCGCGCCACACGCCTGAGGATGAGATCAAACTCCCCGCGCCACACGCCTGAGGAGAGATCAACTCCCCGCGCCACACGCCTGAGGAGAGATCAACTCCCCGCGCCACACGCCTGAGGAGAGATCAACTCCCCGCGCCACACGCCTGAGGAGAGATCAACTCCCCTCGCCACACGCCTGAGGAGAGATCAACTCCCCGCGCCACACGCCTGAGGAGAGATCAACTCCCCGCGCCACACGCCTGAGGAGAGATCAACTCCCCGCGCCACACGCCTGAGGAGAGATCAACTCCCCGCGCCACACGCCTGAGGGGAGATCAACTCCCCGCGCCACACGCCTGAGGAGAGATCAACTCCCCGCGCCACACGCCTGAGGAGAGATCAACTCCCCGCGCCACACGCCTGAGGAGAGATCAACTCCCCGCGCCACACGCCTGAGGAGAGATCAACTCCCCGCGCCACACGCCTGAGGAGAGATCAACTCCCGCGCCACACGCCTGAGGAGAGATCAACTCCCCGCGCCACACGCCTGAGGAGAGATCAACTCCCCGCGCCACACGCCTGAGGAGAGATCAACTCCCCGCGCCACACGCCTGAGGAGAGATCAACTCCCCGCGCCACACGCCTGAGGAGAGATCAACTCCCCGCGCCACACGCCTGAGGAGAGATCAACTCCCCGCGCCACACGCCTGAGGAGAGATCAACTCCCCGCGCCACACGCCTGAGGAGAGATCAACTCCCCGTGCCACACGCCTGAGGAGAGATCACCTCCCCGCGCCACACGCCTGAGGAGAGATCAACTCCCCGCGCCACACGCCTGAGGAGAGATCAACTCCCCGCGCCACACGCCTGAGGAGAGATCAACTCCCCGCGCCACACGCCTGAGGAGAGATCAACTCCCCGCGCCACACGCCTGAGGAGAGATCAACTCCCGATGGCCACACGTCCTGAGTAGGAGATCAACTGCCCCGCGCCACACGCCTGAAGGAGAGATCAACTCCCCGCGCCACACGCCTGAGGAGAGATCAACTCCCCTGCGCCACACACCTGAGGAGAGATCAAACTCCCCGCGCCACACTGCCTCTGAGGAGAGATCAACTCCCCGCGCCACACGCCTGAGGAGAGATCAACTCCCCGCGCCACACGCCTGAGGAGAGATCAACTCCCCGCGCAACACGCCTGAGGAGAGATCAACTCCCTGCGCCACACGCCTGAGGAGAGATCAACTCCCCGCGCCACACGCCTGAGGAGAGATCAACTCCCCGTCGCCACACGCCTGAGGAGAGATCAACTCCCCGCGCCACACAGCCTGAGGAGAGATCAACTCCCCGCGCCACACGCCTGAGGAGAGATCAACTCCCCGCGCCACACGCCTGAGGAGAGATCAACTCCCCGCGCCACACCCTGAGGAGAGATCAACTCCCCGCGCCACACGCCTGAGGAGAGATCAACTCCCCGCGCCACACGCCTGAGGAGAGATCAACTCCCCGCGCCACACGCCTGAGGAGAGATCAACTCCCCGCGCCACACGCCTGAGGAGAGATCAACTCCCCGCGCCACACGCCTGAGGAGAGATCAACTCCCCGCGCCACACGCCTGAGGAGAGATCAACTCCCCGCGCCACACGCCTGAGGAGAGATCAACTCCCCGCGCCACACGCCTGAGGAGAGATCAACTCCCCGCGCCACACGCCTGAGGGAGAGATCAACTCCCCGCGCCACACGCCTGAGGAGAGATCAACTCCCCGCGCCACACGCCTGAGGAGAGATCAACTCCCCGCGCCACACGCCTGAGGAGAGATCAACTCCCCGCGCCACACGCCTGAGGAGAGATCAACTCCCCGCGCCACACGCCTGAGGAGAGATCAACTCCCCGCGCCACACGCCTGAGGAGAGATCAACTCCCCGCGCCACACGCCTGAGGAGAGATCAACTCCCCGCGCCACCACGCCTGAGGAGAGATCAACTCCCCGCGCCACACGCCTGAGGAGAGATCAACTCCCCGCGCCACACGCCTGAGGAGAGATCAACTCCCCGCGCCACACGCCTGAGGAGAGATCAACTCCCCGCGCCACACGCCTGAGGAGAGATCAACTCCCCGCGCCACACGCCTGAGGAGAGATCAACTCCCCGCGCCACACGCCTGAGGAGAGATCAACTCCCCGCGCCACACGCCTGAGGAGAGATCAACTCCCCGCGCCACACGCCTGAGGAGAGATCAACTCCCCGCGCCACACGCCTGAGGAGAGATCAACTCCCCGCGCCACACGCCTGAGGAGAGATCAACTCCCGCGCCACACGCCTGAGGAGAGATCAACTCCCCGCGCCACACGCCTGAGGAGAGATCAACTCCCCGCGCCACACGCCTGAGGAGAGATCAACTCCCCGCGCCACACGCCTGAGGAGAGATCAACTCCCCGCGCCACACGCCTGAGGAGAGATCAACTCCCCGCGCCACACGCCTGAGGAGAGATCAACTCCCCGCGCCACACGCCTGAGGAGAGATCAACTCCCCGCGCCACACGCCTGAGGAGAGATCAACTCCCCGCGCCACACGCCTGAGGAGAGATCAACTCCCCGCGCCACACGCCTGAGGAGAGATCAACTCCCCGCGCCACACGCCTGAGGAGAGATCAACTCCCCGCGCCACACGCCTGAGGAGAGATCAACTCCCCGCGCCACACGCCTGAGGAGAGATCAACTCCCCGCGCCACACGCCTGAGGAGAGATCAACTCCCCGCGCCACACGCCTGAGGAGAGATCAACTCCCCGCGCCACACGCCTGAGGAGAGATCAACTCCCCGCGCCACACGCCTGAGGAGAGATCAACTCCCCGCGCCACACGCCTGAGGAGAGATCAACTCCCCGCGCCACACGCCTGAGGAGAGATCAACTCCCCGCGCCACACGCCTGAGGAGAGATCAACTCCCCGCGCCACACGCCTGAGGAGAGATCAACTCCCCGCGCCACACGCCTGAGGAGAGATCAACTCCCCGCGCCACACGCCTGAGGAGAGATCAACTCCCCGCGCCACACGCCTGAGGAGAGATCAACTCCCCGCGCCACACGCCTGAGGAGAGATCAACTCCCCGCGCCACACGCCTGAGGAGAGATCAACTCCCCGCGCCACACGCCTGAGGAGAGATCAACTCCCCGCGCCACACGCCTGAGGAGAGATCAACTCCCCGCGCCACACGCCTGAGGAGAGATCAACTCCCCGCGCCACACGCCTGAGGAGAGATCAACTCCCCGCGCCACACGCCTGAGGAGAGATCAACTCCCCGCGCCACACGCCTGAGGAGAGATCAACTCCCCGCGCCACACGCCTGAGGAGAGATCAACTCCCCGCGCCACACGCCTGAGGAGAGATCAACTCCCCGCGCCACACGCCTGAGGAGAGATCAACTCCCCTCGCCACACGCCTGAGGAGAGATCAACTCCCCGCGCCACACGCCTGAGGAGAGATCAACTCCCGCGCCACACGCCTGAGGAGAGATCAACTCCCCGCGCCACACGCCTGAGGAGAGATCAACTCCCCGCGCCACACGCCTGAGGATGAGATCAACTCCCCGCGCCACACGCCTGAGGAGAGATCAACTCCCCTGCGCCACACGCCTGAGGAGAGATCAACTCCCCGCGCCACACGCCTGAGGAGAGATCAACTCCCCGCGCCACACGCCTGAGGAGAGATCAACTCCCCGCGCCACACGCCTGAGGAGAGATCAACTCCCCGCGCCACACGCCTCGAGGAGAGATCCAACTCCCGCGCCACACGCCTGAGGAGAGATCAACTCCCTCGCGCCACACGACCTGAGGGAGAGATCAACTCCCCCGCGCCACACGCCTGAGGAGAGATCAACTCCCCTCGCCACACGCCTGAGGAGAGATTCAACTCCCCGCGCCACACGACACTGAGGAGAGATCAACTCCCCGCGCCACACGCCTCAGGAGAGATCAACTCCCCGCGCCACACGCCTGAGGAGAGATCAACTCCCCGGCGCACACGCCTGAGGAGAGATCAACTCCCCGCGCCACAACGCCTGAGGAGAGATCAACTCCCCGCGCCACACGCCTGAGGAGAGATCAACTCCCCGCGCCACACGCCTGAGGAGAGATCAACTCCCCGCGCCACACGCCTGAGGAGAGATCAACTCCCCGCGCCACACGCCTGAGGAGAGATCAACTCCCCGCGCCACACGCCTGAGGAGAGATCAACTCCCCGCGCCACACGCCTGAGGAGAGATCAACTCCCCTCGCCACACGCCTGAGGAGAGATCAACTCCCCGCGCCACACGCCTGAGGAGAGATCAACTCCCCGCGCCACACGCCTGAGGAGAGATCAACTCCCCGCGCCACACGCCTGAGGAGAGATCAACTCCCCACGCCACACGCCTGAGGAGAGATCAACTCCCCGCACCACACGCCTGAGGAGAGATCAACTCCCCGCGCCACACCCCTGAGGAGAGATCAACTCCCCTCGCCACACGCCTGAGGAGAGATCAACTCCCCGCGCCACACGCCTGAGGAGAGATCAACTCCCCGCGCCACACGCCTGAGGAGAGATCAAGTCCCCGCGCCACACGCCTGAGGAGAGATCAACTCCCCGCGCCACACACCTGAGGAGAGATCAACTCCCCGCGCCACACGCCTGAGGAGAGATCAACTCCCCACGCCACACGCCTGAGGAGAGATCAACTCCCCGCGCCACACGCCTGAGGAGAGATCAACTCCCCTCGCCACACGCCTGAGGAGAGATCAACTCCCCGCGCCACACGCCTGAGGAGAGATCAACTCCCCTCGCCACACGCTTGAGGAGAGATCAACTCCCCGCGCCACACGCCTGAGGAGAGATCAACTCCCCGCGCCACACGCCTGAGGAGAGATCAACTCCCCGTGCCACACGCCTGAGGAGAGATCAACTCCCCGCGCCACACGCCTGAGGGGAGATCGACTCCCCGCGCCACACGCCTGAGGAGAGATCAACTCCCCGCGCCACACGCCTGAGGAGAGATCAACTCCCCGCGCCACACGCCTGAGGAGAGATCAACTTCCCGCGCCACACGCCTGAGGAGAGATCAACTCCCCGCGCCACACGCCTGAGGAGAGATCAACTCCCCGCGCCACACGCCTGAGGAGAGATCAACGCCCCGCGCCACACGCCTGAGGAGAGATCAACTCCCCGTGCCACACGCCTGAGGAGAGATCAACTCCCCGCGCCACACGCCTGAGGAGAGATCAACTCCCCGCGCCACACGCCTGAGGAGAGATCAACTCCCCGCCCCACACGCCTGAGGGGAGATCAACTCCCCACGCCACACGCCTGAGGAGAGATCAACTCCCCGCGCCACACGCCTGAGGAGAGATCAACTCCCCGCGCCACACGCCTGAGGAGAGATCAACTCCCTGCGCCACACGCCTGAGGGGAGAGCAACTCCCCGCGCCACACGCCTGAGGAGAGATCAACTCCCCGCGCCACACGCCTGAGGGGAGAGCAACTCCCCGCGCCACACGCCTGAGGAGAGATCAACTCCCTGCGCCACACGCCTGAGGGGAGAGCAACTCCCCGCGCCACACGCCTGAGGAGAGATCAACTCCCCGCGCCACACGCCTGAGGAGAGATCAACTCCCTGCGCCACACGCCTGAGGAGAGATCAACTCCCCGCGCCACACGCCTCAGGAGATATCAACTCCCCGCGCCACACGCCTGAGGAGAGATCAACTCCCTGCGCCACACGCCTGAGGAGAGATCAACTCCCCGCGCCACACGCCTGAGGAGAGATCAACTCCCCGCGCCACACGCCTGAGGGGAGATCAACTCCCCGCGCCACACGCCTGAGGAGAGATCAACTCCCCGCGCCACACGCCTGAGGGGAGAGCAACTCCCCGCGCCACACGCCTGAGGAGAGATCAACTCCCCGCGCCACACGCCTGAGGGGAGAGCAACTCCCCGTGCCACACGCCTGAGGAGAGATCAACTCCCCGCGCCACACGCCTGAGGGGAGAGCAACTCCCCGCGCCACACGCCTGAGGAGAGATCAACTCCCCGCGCCACACGTGCTGCCCGCAACATTTTTCAATCACAGTTAAGAAGCTGAATTTATTTTAGTATATTTAATAACAATTCATTAATTATTGATATTTACTATAATATCCATTTACTATAAAAATTTATGTACGCTATATTATTTATACGTACTTTTCTTCATACTTTACTAACAGATTTGATATAAATAATAATCTTATCTTATGCTAATCGCTGCATTATGTAACCAATTCAATTTTCATTTACATTTAGTTACTTCAGTGAAGAACCAGCACTGACATCATGCTTGGGATATATTAATCTTTTGGCACGTAACTCCCCATTTTGGGTGAGGGAATTTGACTCATAATATACACTCCCTTCAAGAACATCCATAGGACACTATTTTATGGAATCTTGCTCTACCTTGTTTCCCACTTTTTCACGAGAAGTGGAGGTCTTTCGTAGCTATCGAAAATAGTATCAATTTAAATGATTTACATGAGTCAAATTTTCCAACAATGCTGGTGGTGGTGGTGGTGATACTGGTGGTGATGCTGGTGGTGATGCTGGTGGTGGTGGTGGTGATGCTGGTAGTGATGCTGGTGATGGTGGTGGTAGTGGTGGTGATGCTGGTGGTGGTGGTGATGCTGGTGGTGATGCTGGTGGTGGTGGTGGTAGTGGTGGTGATGCTGGTGGTGGTGGTAGTTGTGGTGATGCTGGTGGTGATGCTGGTGGTGGTGATACTGGTAGTGATGCTGGTGGTGGTGGTGGTAGTTGTGGTGATGCTGGTGGTGGTGGTGGTGGTGGTGATGCTGGTGGTGGTGATACTGGTAGTGATGCTGGTGGTGGTGGTGGTAGTGGTGGTGATGCTGGTGGTGGTGGTGGTTTTGGTGATGCTGGTGGTGATGCTATTGGTAATTCTGGTGGTGATGCTGGGGGTGATGCTGGTGGTGATGCTGGTGGTGATGCTGGTGGTGATGCTGGTGGTGATACTGGTGGTGATGCTGGTGGTGCTGCTGGTGGTGATGCTGGGGGTGATGCTGGTGGTGATGCTGGGGGTGATGCTGGGGGTGATACTGGTGGCGATGCTGGTGGTGATGCTGGTGGTGATCCTGGTGGAAATGATGGTGGTGGGGATGATGGTGATGGTGGTGGTGATGCTGGTAGGGATGCTGGTGGTGATGCTGGTGGTGATGCTGGGGGTGATACTGGTGGTGATGCTGGTGGTGATGCTGGTGGTGTTGCTGGCGGTGATGCTGTGGTGGTGGTGAGGCAGGTGGTGATGGTGATGGTAGTGGTGATGCTGGTGGTGATGGTGATGCTGGTGGTGATGCTGGTGGTGATGGTGATGGTAGTGGTGATGCTGGTGGTGGTGGTTATGGTGATGGTAGTGGTGGCGATGGTGATGGTGATGGTAGTGGTGATGCTGGTGGTGATGGTGATGGTAGTGGTGATGCTGGTGGTGGTGGTTATGGTGATGGTAGTGGTGGCGATGGTGATGGTGATGGTAGTAGTGATGCTGGTGGTGATGGTGATGGTAGTGGTGATGCTGGTGGTGATGGTGATAGTAGTGGTGATGCTGGTGGTGATGGTGATGGTAGTGGTGATGCTGGTGGTGGTGGTTATGGTGATGGTGGTGGTAAGGCTGGTGGTGATGCTGTGATGGTGATGGTAGTGGTGATGCTGGTGATGTTTGTGATGATGGTGGTGGTTCTGGTGGTGTTGATGCTGGTGGTGATGGTAATGCTGGTGGTGATGGTGGTGGTGGTGGTGGTGATGCTGGTGGTGATTCTGGTGGTGATGCTGGTGGTGGTGATGCTGGTGATGGTGGTGGTGATGGTGGTGGTGATGGTGGTGGTGATGGTGGTGGTGATTTTTGATGGTGGTGGTGATGCTGGTGGTGATGGTGGTGATGGTGGTGGTGATGGTGGTGATGGTGGTGGTGATTTTTGGTGGTGGTGATGCTGGTGGTGATGGTGGTGATGGTGGTGGTGATGGTGGTGGTGATTGTTGATGGTGGTGGTGATGCTGGTGGTGATGGTGGTGATGGTGGTGATGGTGGTAGTGATGGTGGTGATGGTGGTGATGCTGGTGATGCTGGTGATGGTGGTGATGGTGGTGGTGATGCTGGTAGTGATGGTGATAGTGGTGGTGATGGTGGTGGTGGTGGTGATGGTGGTGTTGATGCTGGTGGTGATGCTGGTGGTGATGGTGATAGTGGTGGTGATGCTGGTGGTGATGGTGGTGATGCTGGTGGTGATAGTGATAGTGGTGGTGATGATGGTGGTGGTGGTGGTGATGGTGGTGGTGATGGTGGTGGTGATGGTGGTGGCCTGACACCCGTCGCCCAAGAGACCAATAACTAACGTCTCAACCTTCAACAGTGTGAGCAATTTCTTGAACGATTTTAAACTAAAAAAATTAAGATGTTTCATCACAGGAACATGTTTCTGCATATATATATTGCATTTTATGAATAATAACAAATGTAGTTAAGAACATGTATCTTGAGGTTATCTTGAGATGATTTCGGGGCTTTAGTGTCCCCGCGGCCCGGTCCTCGACCAGGCCTACACCCCCAGGAAGCAGCCCGTGACAGCTGACTAACACCCAGGTACCTATTTTACTGCTAGGTAACAGGGGCATAGGGTGAAAGAAGCTCTGCCCATTGTTTCTCGCCAGCGCCTGGGATCGAACCCAGGACCACAGGAGCACAAATCCAGCGTGCTGTCCGCTCGGCCGACCGGCTCCCATAGTGATGTATAATATATATACTACATAACATTTATGTAGTATTACTCACCGGATACACCAAACGCTCTACGATTTACGCAATGGATGTAACATATGTTTTGTCTGTTGGGACTGGAGTAGAAATTACTAAAGTGTAATCCCATTTCGCCGTGGAAATGGAATTACAATTTCTCGTTATCTGGCTTGAGAGGCATCAACATAGGGATAGGCATCAACATTGAATGACGACAATGTCACCCACAGAGAAGTAAGGGCGACTGAGGGAAGGGAACAATAGGGCCGTGGATGATAAGCAAGACGGGTTAGTGCAGGAAACAAATGACTCTAATAATGTGAGGTTACCTATTTCTGGGGTTATGGCTGCCAGCTCCGCCTCTCTTGGAGAGGTTATTACAACACCCGCCACTCTTGGTGAGGTTGTTACAACACCCGCCTCTCTTGGAGAGGTTGTTACAACAACTGCCTCTCTTGGTGATGTTGTTACAACACCCGCCTCTCTTGGTGAGGTTGTTACAACACCCGCCTCTCTTGGTGATGTTGTTACAACACCTGCCTCTCTTGGTGAGGTTGTTACAACACCCGCCTCTCTTGGTGATGTTGTTACAACACCTGCCTCTCTTGGTGAGGTTATTACAACACCTGCCTCTCTTGGTGATGTTGTTACAACACCCGCCTCTCTTGGTGAGGTTGTTACAACACCCGCCTCTCTTGGTGATGTTGTTACAACACCTGCCTCTCTTGGAGAGGTTGTTACAACACCTGCCTCTCTTGGTGATGTTGTTACAACACCCGCCTCTCTTGGTGAGGTTGTTACAACACCCGCCACTCTTGGTGAGGTTGTTACAACACCCGCCTCTCTTGGAGAGGTTGTTACAACACCTGCCTCTCTTGGTGATGTTGTTACAACACCCGCCTCTCTTGGTGAGGTTGTTACAACACCCGCCTCTCTTGGTGATGTTGTTACAACACCTGCCTCTCTTGGTGAGGTTGTTACAACACCCGCCTCTCTTGGTGATGTTGTTACAACACCTGCCTCTCTTGGTGAGGTTATTACAACACCCGCCACTCTTGGTGATGTTGTTACAACACCCGCCTCTCTTGGTGAGGTTGTTACAACACCCGCTTTCTTGGTGATGTTGTTACAACACCTGCCTCTCTTGGAGAGGTTGTTACAACACCTGCCTCTCTTGGTGATGTTGTTACAACACCCGCCTCTCTTGGTGAGGTTGTTACAACACCCGCCTCTCTTGGTGATGTTGTTACAACACCCGCCTCTCTTGGTGATGTTGTTACAACACCTGCCTCTCTTGGAGAGGTTGTTACAACACCTGCCTCTCTTGGTGATGTTGCTACAACACCCGCCTCTCTTGGTGAGGTTGTTACAACACCCGCCTCTCTTGGTGATGTTGTTACAACACCTGCCTCTCTTGGAGAGGTTGTTACAACACCCGCCACTCTTGGTGATGTTGTTACAACACCCGCCTCTCTTGGAGAGGTTTTTACAACACCCGCCTCTCTTGGTGAGGTTGTTACAACACCTGCCTCTCTTGGTGAGGTTGTTACAACACCTGCCTCTCTTGGTGATGTTGTTACAACACCCGCCTCTCTTGGTGAGGTTGTTACAACACCCGCCTCTCATGGTGATGTTGTTACAACACCTGCCTCTCTTGGAGAGGTTGTTACAACACCCGCCACTCTTGGTGATGTTGTTACAACACCCGCCTCTCTTGGAGAGGTTGTTACAACACCCGCCTCTCTTGGTGAGGTTGTTACAACACCTGCCTCTCTTGGTGAGGTTGTTACAACACCAGCCTCTCTTGGTGAGGTTGTTACAACACCCGCCTCTCTTGGTGAGGTTGTTACAACACCCGCCTCTCTTGGTGAGGTTGTTACAACACCTGCCTCTCTTGGTGAGGTTGTTACAACACCTGCCTCTCTTGGTGAGGTTGTTACAACACCCGCCTCTCTTGGTGAGGTTGTTACAACACCTGCCTCTCTTGGTGAGGTTGTTGCAACACCCGCCTCTCTTGGTGAGGTTGTTACAACACCCGCCTCTCTTGGTGAGGTTGTTACAACACCCGCCTCTCTTGGTGAGGTTGTTACAACACCTGCCTCTCTTGGTGAGGTTGTTACAACACCCGCCTCTCTTGGTGAGGTTGTTACAACACCTGCCTCTCTTGGTGAGGTTGTTACAACACCCGCCTCTCTTGGTGAGGTTGTTACAACACCTGCCTCTCTTGGTGAGGTTGTTACAACACCTGCCTCTCTTGGTGAGGTTGTTACAACACCCGCCTCTCTTGGAGTGGTTGTTACAACACCCGCCTCTCTTGGTGAGGTTGTTACAACACCCGCCTCTCCTGGTGAGGTTGTTACAACACCTGCCTCTCTTGGTGAGGTTGTTACAACACCTGCCTCTCTTGGTGAGGTTGTTACAACAGCTGCCTCTCCTGGTGAGGTTGTTACAACACCTGCCTCTCTTGTTGAGGTTGTTACAACACCTGCCTCTCATGGTGAGGTTGTTACAACACCTGCCTCTCTTGGTGAGGTTGTTACAACACCCGCCTCTCTTGGTGAGGTTGTTACAACACCCGCCTCTCCTGGTGAGGTTGTTACAACACCCGCCTCTCTTGGTGAGGTTGTTACAACACCTGCCTCTCTTGGTGAGGTTGTTACAACACCTGCCTCTCCTGGTGAGGTTGTTACAACACCTGCCTCTCTTGGTGAGGTTGTTACAACACCTGTCTCTCTAACTGGGTCGGTAGTTAGCGCGACATTCTAAGAGTCTAAACCCTTTAGGCTATCATTTACCACGTGTAAATGATAGCCCCCCCCCCAACTCCTCTCATTACTTTCTAGTCGCAAATAAATATCTTAGACATAAAAGTGAAGGGAGCGTCGAGAGACTATGGTGTAGGGATTGGTAAAGTTAGAACAGATTCATGAGGGAATAAATGAATTAACAGAAAGAATTTACGATCTGTTTCATATTATGAGTCCGCCTCGTGTCACAGATTATGAAGCCTGGGGTCAGTGTAGACTAAGTACAGTGTAGACTAAGTACAGTGTAGACTAAGTACAGTGACATAACCTGTTATCAAGGCCACGAGGTACAGTGAAATATCCTGCACATGCACTAGACAGTGATGTGGTGGAGGCTGACTCCATACACAGTTTTAAATATAGATATGATAGAGCCCAATAGGCTCAGGAATATGTACACCAGTTGATTGACAGTTGAGAGGCGGGACCAAAGAGCCAGAGCTCAACCTCAGCAAGCACAACTAGGTGAGTACAGGAACGGCATAATATTGTATATGTATGTTAGGAATGTTGGAAATTCATGATACAATTTAGTTAATTAAATAGAATAATTGAAATTTTAAGATCATTTTAATGTAATTGTTTCAATAGTAAGTCTTAATGACTTTTGAAAAAAGATTATTTCATTGCTTGTTGAGCCGAATATCAGCTTTTATCATTCATGCAGAAAAGTACCTAACCTAACCTTACCTAACCTAACCAAACCTAACCAAATTTAAACTATTCTAACCTAACCTAAACGAACCTAACGTAACCTAAACTAACCTAACCTAACCTAAGTTAACGCAACCAAATATAACCTACACTAACCTAACCTACACTAACCAAACCTAACCTAAACTAAACTAAACTAAACTAAATTAAATTAAACTAAACTAACCTAAACTAAACTAAATTAAACAAACCATACCTAACAAGACATAACCAAAACTACAGTAAGTCTAACAGTATACACAATTACACTTATACGATCATGTTAATACATATTCAAGAAATATTGTTATGGTTGGACAACGTGTTAACCTTGGTGAATGTGTGGTTGGTGTCGCCGGCAGCGTCTACGAGTACACCTCAGGTTATGTTTAACACTCAAGCTGCACTCAACCTAATTTATCATTTATATGACATTAATCTTGGCTATTATTATTATATTAGTGTGTTGCTCATACTACGACGCTGTTTTAGTGATAGCCTGAAGCGTTGCGTGCTCGGTTATAGCCGAGCACGCAACGCATATATATATATATATATATATATATATATATATATATATATATATATATATATATATATATATATATATATATATATATATATATATATATATATATATATATATATATATATATATATATATATATATTGGTGTATACTGGCAGCAGGTTTTCTTTCAAACATGTTCAAACATGTTTCATTGAAAATGACCGCATATTCTGTATTTATTATTTTCTGGTTTAGGGCTTCTATCCCTCTAACTATTTTCTTAGCATCAGGGCTTAATTGAAATAGGAGTTCTCCAAAACTCATTTTCGTACTTTTAAGGTGAAGAAAAGAAGTGATTTACTATAGATTGTATTACACTTATTTGTATAATTTGCACGACGTTTCGAACCTCCATGGTTCATTCTCAAGTGAACAGATCTTACAATACTAGTTGATTTTATACCCGCATTAGGTCAGGTGATAATACAATGAAGGTGAAAACATGGGGGGATACATAAGGGATAAACATAGGGGCTGCAGAAGGCTTATTGGCCCATACGAGGCATCTCCTATCTAAACACAAAGATTAATCCAGTGTAATTGGCCTGTTATGTTGGACATTGTCTTCTGTGTTGGCATCGATATGTTCTTGTCTTGTCCTTACTCTCATGGTGGGTAGAGTAAATAGTTCCGTGATTTGGGTGTTCATGGTAGGTCGCTCTATTCTTATGTGAATTGCCTCAAGAATTTGTAATCTTCTTGAATCTTGATTCAAGAAGATTCTTGAGAATCTTAATAGCCAGAACTCACTTCTCAGCCTACTATGCAAGGCCCGATTTGCCTAATAAGCCAAGTTTTACTGAATTAATATATTTTCTCTAATTTTTTTCTTATGAAATGATAAAGCTACCCATTTCATTATGTATGAGGTAAATTTTTTTTTATTAGAGTTAAAATTAACGTAGATATATGACCGAACCTAACCAACCCTACCTAACCTAACCTAACCTATCTTTATAGGTTAGGTTAGGTAGCCGAAAACGTTAGGTTAGGTTAGGTTAAGTAGGTTAGGTAGTCGAAAAAACATTAATTCATGAAAACTAGGCTTATTAGGCAAATCGGGCCTTGAATAGTAGGCTGAGAAGTGCGTTCTGGCTATTAGGTACGACATATGTATATATATATATATATATATATATATATATATATATATATATATATATATATATATATATATATATATATATATATATATAATGTGTGTGTGAGAAAGTTGCATAAACGCGCAAGACAGTAATAGTCTTCTTCTGAAATTATTATTTGTAAGGGTAATATTATCATTCCTGTTTTTATTTTTGTTAATCCTTGCTATTAGTGTCACTGTTAGACAATGTATATACTTATAATTAATGTAATTATTCCTCTGTTATTCTGCCGGAGGTTGACAGATTATAAAAAAATGGAGACAAGTAAATGGAATTCTGGCCGATCAGAGGATTAAACAAGATTTTTGCCGAGATTCCGAGTTTTGAATCTCCCGCGTAGTAGCTGACGATCAGAGGGGGAACAGGTGTAAATGTTTACATGGCAGAACGAGCCTATAGTTTCTCCGACACTTGGAGATGGTAGTTGCTATCAAGTTATTATGTGTTTCTTTATTAAAAACAACATATAAATACAATTAAAATGCAAGGAGCCGAAGCACCATAATAGAGGCGGTTATCACAGTGAACACCACCAACAACACAACACCATATTAACAAAAACCAATACACCAAACCAATACATAAATATACAACCACCAATGACATAAATATACACACACAGCAATATACAAACATGAGGGCAATATACAGACACACACCAGGCACACATAGAGGGACCAAAACAACAAGGAAATACACTATACACAAATGAAAAAGAACAGTACACACATGAGGCTAAAGTCCGCACCCAGAGCACAGCGTGTAGACGAGCACCGTATGTGCCACACCCACACACCTGGTACACCGTCACGGTACCGTGAGTACGGTGCACCAGCACCACACAACACAGTACGGTGCACCAGCACCACACAACACAGTACGGTGCACCAGCACCACGCAACACGGTACAGTAAGTACGGTGCACCAGCACCACACAACACAGTACGGTGCACCAGCACCACACAACACAGTACAGTAAGTACAGTGCACCAGCACTACACAACACAGTACGGTGCACCAGCACCACACAACACAGTACCGTTAGTACGGTGCACCAGCACCACACAACACAGTACCGTTAGTACGGTGCACCAGCAACACACAACACAGTACGGTGCACCAGCACCACACAACACACTACAGTAAGTATGGTGCACCAGAACCACACAACACAGTACGGTGCACCAGCACCACACAACACAGTACGGTGCACCAGCACCACACAACACAGTACGGTACACCAGCACCACACAACACAGTACAGTAAGTGCGGTACACCAGCACCAGACAACACAGTACAGTAAGTACGGTACACCAGCACCACACAACACAGTACAGTAAGTGCGGTACACCAGCACCACACAACACAGTACAGTAAGTACGGTACACCAGCACCACACAACACAGTACAGTAAGTACGGTGCACCAGCACCACACAACACAGTACGGAGCACCAGCACCACACAACACACTACGGTGCACCAGCACCACACAACACACTACAGTGCACCAACACCACACAACACAGTACGGTGCACCAGCACCACACAACACAGTACAGTAAGTATGGTGCACCAGCACCACACAACACAGTACAGTAAGTACAGTGCACCAGCACCACACAACACACTACGGTGCACCAGCACCACACAACACAGTACAGTAAGTACAGTACACCAGCACCACACAACACAGTACGGTGCACCAGCACCACACAACACAGTACGGTGCACCAGCACCACACAACACAGTACAGTAAGTACGGTACACCAGCACCACACAACACAGTACGGTGCACCAGCACCACACAACACAGTACAGTGCACCAGCACCACACAACACAGTACGGTGCACCAGCACCACACAACACAGTACAGTGCACCAGCACCACACAACACAGTACAGTGCACCAGCACCACACAACACAGTACAGTGCACCAGCACCACACAACACAGTACGGGGCACCAGCACCACACAACACAGTACGGTGCACAAGCACCACACATCACAGTACGGAGCACCAGCACCACACAACACAGTACGGTGCACCAGCACCACACAACACAGCACGGTGCTCCAGCACCACACAACACAGTACGGTGCACCAGCACCACACAACACAGTACGGTGCTCCTGCACCACACAACACAGTACGGTGCACCAGCACCACACAACACAGTACGGTACACCAGCACAACACAACACAGTACGGTGCACCAGCACCACACAACACAGTACAGTGCACCAGCACCACACAACACAGTACGGTGCACCAGCACCACACAACACACTACGGTGCACCAGCACCACACAACACAGTACAGTAAGTACAGTACACCAGCACCACACAACACAGTACGGTGCACCAGCACCACACAACACAGTACGGTGCACCAGAACCACACAACACAGTACGGTGCACCAGCACCACACAACACAGTACAGTAAGTACAGTACACCAGCACCACACAACACAGTACGGTGCACCAGCACCACACAACACAGTACGGTGCACCAGAACCACACAACACAGTACGGTGCACCAGAACCACACAACACAGTACGGTGCACCAGCACCACACAACACAGTACGGTACACCAGCACAACACAACACAGTACGGTGCACCAGCACCACACAACACAGTACAGTGCACCAGCACCACACAACACAGTACGGTGCACCAGCACCACACAACACACTACGGTGCACCAGCACCACACAACACAGTACAGTAAGTACAGTACACCAGCACCACACAACACAGTACGGTGCACCAGCACCACACAACACAGTACGGTGCACCAGAACCACACAACACAGTACGGTGCACCAGCACCACACAACACAGTACAGTAAGTACGGTACACCAGCACCACACGACACAGTACGGTGCACCAGCACCACACAACACAGTACAGTGCACCAGCACCACACAACACAGTACGGTGCACCAGCACCACACAACACAGTACAGTGCACCAGCACCACACAACACAGTACAGTGCACCAGCACCACACAACACAGTACAGTGCACCAGCACCACACAACACAGTACGGGGCACCAGCACCACACAACACAGTACGGTGCACAAGCACCACACATCACAGTACGGAGCACCAGCACCACACAACACAGTACGGTGCACCAGCACCACACAACACAGCACGGTGCTCCAGCACCACACAACACAGTACGGTGCACCAGCACCACACAACACAGTACGGTGCTCCAGCACCACACAACACAGTACAGTGCACCAGCACCACACAACACAGTACGGTACACCAGCACCACACAACACAGTACGGTGCACCAGCACCACACAACACAGTACAGTGCACCAGCACCACACAACACAGTACGGTGCACCAGCACCACACAACACAGTACGGTGCACCAGCACCACACAACACAGTACAGTAAGTACGGTACACCAGCACCACACAACACAGTACGGTGCACCAGCACCACACAACACAGTACAGTGCACCAGCACCACACAACACAGTACGGTGCACCAGCACCACACAACACAGTACAGTGCACCAGCACCACACAACACAGTACAGTGCACCAGCACCACACAACACAGTACAGTGCACCAGCACCACACAACACAGTACGGGGCACCAGCACCACACAACACAGTACGGTGCACAAGCACCACACATCACAGTACGGAGCACCAGCACCACACAACACAGTACGGTGCACCAGCACCACACAACACAGTACGGTGCTCCAGCACCACACAACACAGTACGGTGCACCAGCACCACACAACACAGTACGGTGCTCCAGCACCACACAACACAGTACGGTGCACCAGCACCACACAACACAGTACGGTACACCAGCACCACACAACACAGTACGGTGCACCAGCACCACACAACACAGTACAGTGCACCAGCACCATACAACACAGTACGGTGCACCAGCACCACACAACACAGTACGGTGCACCAGCACCACACAACACAGTACAGTAAGTACGGTGCACCAGCACCACACAACACAGTACGGTGCACCAGCACCACACAACACAGTACAGTGCACCAGCACCACACAACACAGTACAGTAAGTACGGTGCACCAGCACCACACAACACAGTACAGTGCACCAGCACCACACAACACAGTACGGTGCACCAGCACCACACAACACAGTACAGTAAGTACGGTGCACCAGCACCACACAACACAGTACAGTGCACCAGCACCGCACAACACAGTACGGAGCACCAGCACCACACAACACAGTACAGTGCACCAGCACCACACAACACAGTACGGTGCACCAGCAGCACACAACACAGAACGGTGCACCAGCACCACACAACAGAGTACGGTGCACCAGCACCACACAACACAGTACAGTAAGTACGGTGCACCAGCAATACACAACACAGTACGGTGCACCAGCACCACACAGCACAGTACGGTGCACCAGCACCACACAACACAGTACAGTGCACCAGCACCACACAACACAGTACAGTGCACCAGCACCACACATCACAGTACAGTGCACCAGCACCACACAACACAGTACAGTAAGTACAGTGCACCAGACCACACAAAACAGTACAGTGCACCAGCACCACACAACACAGTACAGTGCACCAGCACCACACAACACAGTACGGTGCAACAGCACCACACAACACAGTACGGTGCACCAGCACCACATAACACAGTACGGTGCACCAGCACCACACAACACAGTACGGTGCACCAGCACCACACAACACAGTACAGTGCACCAGCACCACACAACACAGTACGGAGCACCAGCACCACACAACACAGTACGGTGCACCAGCACCATACAACACAGTACGGAGCACCAGCACCACACAACACAGTACGGTGCACCAGCACCACACAACACAGTACGGTGCACCAGCACCACACAACACAGTACGGTGCACCAGCACCACACAACACAGTACGGTGCACCAGCACCACACAACACAGTACAGTAAGTACGGTGCACTAGCAATACACAACACAGTACGGTGCACCAGCACCACACAGCACAGTACGGTGCACCAGCACCACACAACACAGTACAGTGCACCAGCACCACACAACACAGTACAGTGCACCAGCACCACACATCACAGTACAGTGCACCAGCACCACACAACACAGTACAGTAAGTACAGTGCACCAGACCACACAAAACAGTACAGTGCACCAGCACCACACAACACAGTACAGTGCACCAGCACCACACAACACAGTACGGTGCACCAGCACCACACAACACAGTACGGTGCACCAGCACCACATAACACAGTACGGTGCACCAGCACCACACAACACAGTACGGTGCACCAGCACCACACAACACAGTACAGTGCACCAGCACCACACAACACAGTACGGAGCACCAGCACCACACAACACAGTACGGTGCACCAGCACCATACAACACAGTACGGAGCACCAGCACCACACAACACAGTACGGTGCACCAGCACCACACAAAACAGTACGGTGCACCAGCACCACACAACACAGTACGGTGCACCAGCACCACACAACACAGTACGGTGCACCAGCACCACACAACACAGTACAGTGCACCAGCACCACACAACACAGTACGGAGCACCAGCACCACACAACACAGTACGGTGCACCAGCACCATACAACACAGTACGAGCACCAGCACCACACAACACAGTACGGTGCACCAGCACCACACAAAACAGTACGGTGCACCAGCACCACACAACACAGTACGGTGCACCAGCACCACACAACACAGTACGGTGCACCAGCACCACACAACACAGTACGGTGCACCAGCACCACACAACACAGTACGGTGCACCAGCACCACACAACACAGTACGGTGCACCAGCACCACACAACACAGTACGGTGCACCAGCACCACACAACACAGTACGGTGCACCAGCACCACACAACACAGTACGGTGCTCCAGCACCACACAAAACAGTACGGTGCACCAGCACCACACAACACAGTACAGTGCACCAGCACCACAGAACACAGTACGGTGCACCAGCACCACACAACACAATACAGTAAGTACGGTGCACCAGCACCACACAACACAGTACAGTAAGTACGGTACACCAGCACCACACAACACAGTACAGTAAGTACGGTGCACCAGCACCACACAACACAGTATGGTGCACAAGCACCACACAACACAGTACGGTGCACCAGCACCACACAACACAGTACGGTACACCAGCACCACACAACACAGTACGGTGCACCAGCACCACACAACACAGTACAGTGCACCAGCACCATACAAAACAGTACGGTGCACCAGCACCACACAACACAGTACGGTGCACCAGCACCACACTACACAGTACAGTAAGTACGGTGCACCAGCACCACACAACACAGTACGGTGCACCAGCACCACACAACACAGTACAGTGCACCAGCACCACACAACACAGTACAGTAAGTACGGTGCACCAGCACCACACAACACAGTACAGTGCACCAGCACCACACAACACAGTACGGTGCACCAGCACCACACAACACAGTACAGTAAGTACGGTGCACCAGCACCACACAACACAGTACAGTGCACCAGCACCGCACAACACAGTACGGAGCACCAGCACCACACAACACAGTACAGTGCACCAGCACCACACAACATAGTACGGTGCACCAGCAGCACACAACACAGTACAGTGCACCAGCACCACACAACACAGTACGGTGCACCAGCACCACACAACACAGTACAGTAAGTACGGTACACCAGCACCACACAACACAGTACAGTAAGTACGGTGCACCAGCACCACACAACACAGTATGGTGCACAAGCACCACACAACACAGTACGGTGCTCCAGCACCACACAACACAGTACGGTGCACCAGCACCACACAACACAGTACAGTGCACCAGCACCACACAACACAGTACGGAGCACCAGCACCACACAACACAGTACGGTGCACCAGCACCACACAACATAGTACGGTGCACCAGCACAACACAACACAGTACGGTACACCAGCACAACACAACACAGTACGGTGCACCAGCACCACACAACACAGTACAGTGCACCAGCACCACACAACACAGTACGGTGCACCAGCACCACACAACACACTACGGTGCACCAGCACCACACAACACAGTACAGTAAGTACAGTACACCAGCACCACACAACACAGTACGGTGCACCAGCACCACACAACACAGTACGGTGCACCAGAACCACACAACACAGTACGGTGCACCAGCACCACACAACACAGTACAGTAAGTACGGTACACCAGCACCACACAACACAGTACGGTGCACCAGCACCACACAACACAGTACAGTGCACCAGCACCACACAACACAGTACGGTGCACCAGCACCACACAACACAGTACAGTGCACCAGCACCACACAACACAGTACAGTGCACCAGCACCACACAACACAGTACAGTGCACCAGCACCACACAACACAGTACGGGGCACCAGCACCACACAACACAGTACGGTGCACAAGCACCACACATCACAGTACGGAGCACCAGCACCACACAACACAGTACGGTGCACCAGCACCACACAACACAGCACGGTGCTCCAGCACCACACAACACAGTACGGTGCACCAGCACCACACAACACAGTACGGTGCTCCAGCACCACACAACACAGTACAGTGCACCAGCACCACACAACACAGTACGGTACACCAGCACCACACAACACAGTACGGTGCACCAGCACCACACAACACAGTACAGTGCACCAGCACCACACAACACAGTACGGTGCACCAGCACCACACAACACAGTACGGTGCACAAGCACCACACAACACAGTACAGTAAGTACGGTACACCAGCACCACACAACACAGTACGGTGCACCAGCACCACACAACACAGTACAGTGCACCAGCACCACGCAACACAGTACGGTGCACCAGCACCACACAACACAGTACAGTGCACCAGCACCACACAACACAGTACAGTGCACCAGCACCACACAACACAGTACAGTGCACCAGCACCACACAACACAGAACGGGGCACCAGCACCACACAACACAGTACGGTGCACAAGCACCACACATCACAGTACGGAGCACCAGCACCACACAACACAGTACGGTGCACCAGCACCACACAACACAGTACGGTGCTCCAGCACCACACAACACAGTACGGTGCACCAGCACCACACAACACAGTACGGTGCTCCAGCACCACACAACACAGTACGGTGCACCAGCACCACACAACACAGTACGGTACACCAGCACCACACAACACAGTACGGTGCACCAGCACCACACAACACAGTACAGTGCACCAGCACCATACAACACAGTACGGTGCACCAGCACCACACAACACAGTGCGGTGCACCAGCACCACACAACACAGTACAGTAAGTACGGTGCACCAGCACCACACAACACAGTACGGTGCACCAGCACCACACAACACAGTACAGTGCACCAGCACCACACAACACAGTACAGTAAGTACGGTGCACCAGCACCACACAACACAGTACAGTGCACCAGCACCACACAACACAGTACGGTGCACCAGCACCACACAACACAGTACAGTAAGTACGGTGCACCAGCACCACACAACACAGTACAGTGCACCAGCACCGCACAACACAGTACGGTGCACCAGCACCACACAACACAGTACGGTGCACCAGCACCACACAACACAGTACGGTGCTCCAGCACCACACAAAACAGTACGGTGCACCAGCACCACACAACACAGTACAGTGCACCAGCACCACAGAACACAGTACGGTGCACCAGCACCACACAACACAATACAGTAAGTACGGTGCACCAGCACCACACAACACAGTACAGTAAGTACGGTACACCAGCACCACACAACACAGTACAGTAAGTACGGTGCACCAGCACCACACAACACAGTATGGTGCACAAGCACCACACAACACAGTACGGTGCACCAGCACCACACAACACAGTACGGTACACCAGCACCACACAACACAGTACGGTGCACCAGCACCACACAACACAGTACAGTGCACCAGCACCATACAACACAGTACGGTGCACCAGCACCACACAACACAGTACGGTGCACCAGCACCACATAACACAGTACAGTAAGTACGGTGCACCAGCACCACACAACACAGTACGGTGCACCAGCACCACACAACACAGTACAGTGCACCAGCACCACACAACACAGTACAGTAAGTACGGTGCACCAGCACCACACAACACAGTACAGTGCACCAGCACCACACAACACAGTACGGTGCACCAGCACCACACAACACAGTACAGTAAGTACGGTGCACCAGCACCACACAACACAGTACAGTGCACCAGCACCGCACAACACAGTACGGAGCACCAGCACCACACAACACAGTACAGTGCACCAGCACCACACAACATAGTACGGTGCACCAGCAGCACACAACACAGTACAGTGCACCAGCACCACACAACACAGTACGGTGCACCAGCACCACACAACACAGTACAGTAAGTACGGTACACCAGCACCACACAACACAGTACAGTAAGTACGGTGCACCAGCACCACACAACACAGTATGGTGCACAAGCACCACACAACACAGTACGGTGCTCCAGCACCACACAACACAGTACGGTGCACCAGCACCACACAACACAGTACAGTGCACCAGCACCACACAACACAGTACGGAGCACCAGCACCACACAACACAGTACGGTGCACCAGCACCACACAACATAGTACGGTGCACCAGCACAACACAACACAGTACGGTACACCAGCACAACACAACACAGTACGGTGCACCAGCACCACACAACACAGTACAGTGCACCAGCACCACACAACACAGTACGGTGCACCAGCACCACACAACACACTACGGTGCACCAGCACCACACAACACAGTACAGTAAGTACAGTACACCAGCACCACACAACACAGTACGGTGCACCAGCACCACACAACACAGTACGGTGCACCAGAACCACACAACACAGTACGGTGCACCAGCACCACACAACACAGTACAGTAAGTACGGTACACCAGCACCACACAACACAGTACGGTGCACCAGCACCACACAACACAGTACAGTGCACCAGCACCACACAACACAGTACGGTGCACCAGCACCACACAACACAGTACAGTGCACCAGCACCACACAACACAGTACAGTGCACCAGCACCACACAACACAGTACAGTGCACCAGCACCACACAACACAGTACGGGGCACCAGCACCACACAACACAGTACGGTGCACAAGCACCACACATCACAGTACGGAGCACCAGCACCACACAACACAGTACGGTGCACCAGCACCACACAACACAGCACGGTGCTCCAGCACCACACAACAGAGTACGGTGCACCAGCACCACACAACACAGTACGGTGCTCCAGCACCACACAACACAGTACGGTGCACCAGCACCACACAACACAGTACGGTAGCACCAGCACCACACAACACAGTACGGTGCACCAGCACCACACAACACAGTACGGTGCACCAGCACCACACAACACAGTACGGTGCACCAGCACCACACAACACAGTACGGTGCACCAGCACCACACAACACAGTACAGTAAGTACGGTACACCAGCACCACACAACACAGTACGGTGCACCAGCACCACACAACACAGTACGGTGCACCAGCACCACACAACACAGTACGGTGCACCAGCACCACACAACACAGTACGGTGCACCAGCACCACACAACACAGTACGGTGCACCAGCACCACACAACACAGTACAGGTGCACCAGCACCACACAACACAGTACGGTGCACCAGCACCACACAACACAGTACGGTGCACCAGCACCACACAACACAGTACGGAGCACCAGCACCACACAACACAGTACGGTGCACCAGCACCACACAACACAGTACGGTGCACCAGCACCACACAACACAGTACGGTGCACCAGCACCACACAACACAGTACGGTGCACCAGCACCACACAACACAGTACGGTGCACCAGCACCACACAACACAGTACGGTGCACCAGCACCACACAACACAGTACGGTGCACCAGCACCACACAACACAGTACAGTGCACCAGCACCACACAACACAGTACGGTGCACCAGCACCACACAACACAGTACGGTGCACCAGCACCACACAACACAGTACGGTGCACCAGCACCACACAACACAGTACGGTGCACCAGCACCACACAACACAGTACAGTGCACCAGCACCACACAACACAGTACAGTAAGTACGGTGCACCAGCACCACACAACACAGTACAGTGCACCAGCACCACACAACACAGTACGGTGCACCAGCACCACACAACACAGTACGGTGCACCAGCACCACACAACACAGTACAGTGCACCAGCACCACACAACACAGTACGGAGCACCAGCACCACACAACACAGTACAGTGCACCAGCACCACACAACACAGTACGGTGCACCAGCACCACACAACACAGTACGGTGCACCAGCACCACACAACACAGTACGGTGCACCAGCACCACACAACACAGTACAGTAAGTACGGTGCACCAGCACCACACAACACAGTACGGTGCACCAGCACCACACAGCACAGTACGGTGCACCAGCACCACACAACACAGTACAGTGCACCAGCACCACACAACACAGTACAGTGCACCAGCACCACACATCACAGTACAGTGCACCAGCACCACACAACACAGTACAGGTGCACCAGCACCACACAACACAGTACAGGTGCACCAGCACCACACAACACAGTACAGTGCACCAGCACCACACAACACAGTACAGGTGCACCAGCACCACACAACACAGTACGGTGCACCAGCACCACACAACACAGTACGGTGCACCAGCACCACACAACACAGTACGGTGCACCAGCACCACACAACACAGTACGGTGCACCAGCACCACACAACACAGTACGGTGCACCAGCACCACACAACACAGTACGGTGCACCAGCACCACACAACACAGTACGGTGCACCAGCACCACACAACACAGTACGGTGCACCAGCACCACACAACACAGTACGGTGCACCAGCACCACACAACACAGTACGGTGCACCAGCACCACACAACACAGTACGGTGCACCAGCACCACACAACACAGTACGGTGCACCAGCACCACACAACACAGTACGGTGCACCAGCACCACACAACACAGTACGGTGCACCAGCACCACACAACACAGTACAGGTGCACCAGCACCACACAACACAGTACAGTGCACCAGCACCACACAACACAGTACGGTGCACCAGCACCACACAACACAGTACGGTGCACCAGCACCACACAACACAGTACAGTG
>NC_091152.1:57919843-58077458 GCF_040958095.1 Procambarus clarkii | reverse complement strand
CACCAACACTACCACAAGTGTGGTGGTGTGACTCCCAGGGTGGAGGGCCAGCACCTATAACCACCACATCCACTACCACAAGTGTGGGTGGAGGGACTCCCAGGGTGGAGCCAGCACCATGAACCACCACACGCAAACTACCTACAAGGGTGGTGGAGGGACTCCCAGGGTGGAGCCAGCACCATGAACCACCACACCACACTACCACAAGTGTGGTGGAGGGGACTCGCAGGGTGGAGCCAGCACCATGAACCACCACACTACCACAAGTGTGGTGGTGGGACTCCCAGGGTGGAGCCAGCACCATGAACCACCACACCACACTACCACAAGTGTGGTGGAGGGACTCCCAGGGTGGAGCCAGCACCATGAACCACCACACCACTACCACAAGTGTGGTGGGGGGACTCCCAGGGTGGAGCCAGCACCATGAACCACCACACCACACTACCACAAGTGTGGTGGAGGGACTCCCAGGGTGGAGCCAGCACCATGAACCACCACACCACTACCACAAGTGTGGTGGAGGGACTCCCAGGGTGGAGCCAGCACCATGAACCACCACACCACCTACCACAAGTGTGGTGGAGGGACTCCCAGGGTGGAGCCAGCACCATGAACCACCACACACACTACCACAAGTGTGGTGGTGGGACTCCCAGGGTGGAGCCAGCACCATTGAACCACACACCACTACCACAAGTGTGGTGGTGGGACTCCCAGGGTGGAGCCAGCACCATGAACCACCACACCACTACCACAAGTGTGGTGGGGGACTCCCAGGGTGGAGCCAGCACCATGAACCACCACACACTACAACAAGTGTGGTGGAGGGACTCCCAGGGTGGAGCCAGCACCATGAACCACCACACCACACTACCACAAGTGTGGTGGAGGGACTCCAGGGTGGAGCCAGCACCATGAACCACCACACCACTACCACAAGTGTGGTGGGGGGACTCCCAGGGTGGAGCCAGCACCATGAACCACCACACCACACTACCACAAGTGTGGTGGTAGGGACTCCCAGGGTGAGCAGCACCATGAACCACACACCACACTACCACAAGTGTGGTGGAGGGGACTCCCAGGGTGGAGCCAGCACCATGAACCACCACACCACACTACCACAAGTGTGGTGGTGGGGACTCCAGGGTGGAGCCAGCACCATGAACCACCCACCACTACCACAAGTGTGGTGGGGGACTCCCAGGGTGGAGCCAGCACCATGAACCACCACACACACTACCACAAGTGTGGTGGATGGGACTCCCAGGGTGGAGCCAGCACCATGAACCACCACACCCACTACCACAAGTGTGGTGGTGGGACTCCCAGGGTGGAGCCAGCACCATGAACCACCACACCACTACCACAAGTGTGGTGGTGGGACTCCCAGGGTGGAGCCAGCACCATGAACCACCACACCACACTACCACAAGTGTGGTGGAGGGACTCCCAGGGTGGAGCCAGCACCATTGAACCACCACCACACTACCACAAGTGTGGTGGAGGGACTCCCAGGGTGGAGCCAGCACCATGAACCACACCACACTACCACAAGTGTGGTGGTGGGACTCCCAGGTGGAGCCAGCACCATGACCACCACACCACACTACCACAAGTGGTGGTGGGGGACTCCCAGGGTGGAGCCAGCACCATGAACCACCACACCACTACCACAAGTGTGGTGGTGGGACTCCCAGGGTGGAGCCAGCACCATGAACCACCACACCACACTACCACAAGTGTGGTGGAGGGACTCCCAGGGTGGAGCCAGCACCATGAACCACCACACCACACTACCACAAGTGTGGTGGAGGGGACTCCCAGGGTGGAGCCAGCACCATGAACCACACACCACACTACCACAAGTGTGGTTGGAGGGACTCCCAGGGTGGAGCCAGCACCATGAACCACCACACCACACTACCACAAGTGTGGTGGGGGACTCCCAGGGTGGAGCCAGCACCCATGAACCACCACACCACACTACCACAAGTGTGGTGGTGGGACTCCCAGGGTGGAGCCAGCACCATGAACCACCACACCACTACCACAAGTGTGGTGGAGGGACTCCCAGGGTGGAGCCAGCACCATGAACCACCACACCACACTACCACAAGTGTGGTGGAGGGACTCCCAGGGTGGAGCCAGCACCATGAACCACCACACCACTACCACAAGTGTGGTGGGGGGACTCCCAGGGTGGAGCCAGCACCATGAACCACCACACCACACTACCACAAGTGTGTTGTAGGGACTCCCAGGGTGGAGCCAGCACCATGAACCCACCACACTACCACAAGTGTGGTGGAGGACTCCCAGGGTGGAGCCAGCACCATGAACCACCACACACACTACCACAAGTGTGGTGGAGGGGACTCCCAGGGTGGAGCCAGCACCATGAACCACCACACCACTACCACAAGTGTGGTGGAGGGACTCCCAGGGTGGAGCCAGCACCATGAACCACCACACCACACTACCACAAGTGTGGTGGAGGGACTCCCAGGGTGGAGCCAGCACCATGAACCACCACACCACACTACCACAAGTGTGGTGGTGGGACTCCCAGGGTGGAGCCAGCACCATGAACCACCACACCACTACCACAAGTGTGGTGGTGGGACTCCCAGGGTGGAGCCAGCACCATGAACCACCACACACACTACCACAAGTGTGGGTGGAGGGACTCCCAGGGTGGAGCCAGCACCATGAACACCACACCACCTACCACAAGTGTGGTGGTGGGACTCCCAGGGTGGAGCCAGCACCATGAACCACCACCACACTACCACAAGTGTGGTGGGGGACTCCAGGGTGGAGCCAGCACCATGAACCACCCACCACACTACCACAAGTGATGGTGGGGGGACTCCCGGGTGGAGCCAGCACCATGAACCACCACACCACACTACCACAAGTGTGGTGGAGGGACTCTAGGTGGAGCCAGCACCATGAACCACCACGACACTACCACAAGTGTGGTGGATGGGACTCCCAGGGGGTGAGCCAGCACATGAACCACCCACACTACCACAAGTGTCGGTGGGGGACTCCCAGGGTGGAGCCAGCACCATGAACCACCACACCACACTACCACAAGTGTGGTGGTGGACTCCCAGGGTGGAGCCAGCACCATGAACCACACACACTACCACAAGTGTGGTGGTGGGACTCCCAGGGTGGAGCCAGCACCATGAACCACCAACCACACTACCACAAGTGTGGTGGAGGGACTCCCAGGGTGGAGCCAGCACCATGAACCACCACACCAAACTACCACAAGTGTGGTGGAGGGACTCCCAGGGTGGAGCCAGCACCATGAACCACCACACCACACTACCACAAGTGTGGTGGAGGGACTCCCAGGGTGGAGCCAGCACCATGAACCACCACCACACTACCACAAGTGTGGTGGAGGGACTCCCAGGGTGGAGCCAGCACCATGAACCACCACACCACACTACCACAAGTGTGGTGGAGGGACTCCCAGGGTGGAGCCAGCACCATGAACCACCACCACACTACCACAAGTGTGGTGGTGGGACTCCCAGGGTGGAGCCAGCACCATGAACCACCACACCACACTACCACAAGTGTGGTGGAGGGACTCCCAGGGTGGAGCCAGCACCATGAACCACCACACCACACTACCACAAGTGTGGTGGAGGGACTCCCAGGGTGGGAGCCAGCACCATGAAACCACCACCACACTACCACAAGTGTGGTGGAGGGACTCCCAGGGTGGAGCCAGCACCATGAACCACCACCACACTACCACAAGTGTGGTGGAGGGACTCCCAGGGTGGAGCCAGCACCATGAACCACCACACACACTACCACAAGTGTGGTGGAGGGACTCCCAGGGTGGAGCCAGCACCATGAACCACCACACCACACTACCACAAGTGTGGTGGTGGGACTCCCAGGGTGGAGCCAGCACCATGAACCACCACACACACTACCACAAGTGTGGTGGAGGGACTCCCAGGGTGGAGCCAGCACCATGAACCACCACACCACACTACCACAAGTGTGGTGGTGGGACTCCCAGGGTGGAGCCAGCACCATGAACCACCACACCACACTACCACAAGTGTGGTGGTGGGACTCCCAGGGTGGAGCCAGCACCATGAACCACCACACTACACTACCACAAGTGTGGTGGTGGGACTCCCAGGGTGGAGCCAGCACCATGAACCACCACCACTACCACAAGTGTGGTGGAGGGACTCCCAGGGTGGAGCCAGCACCATGAACCACCACACCACACTACCACAAGTGTGGTGGAGGGACTCCCAGGGTGGAGCCAGCACCATGAACCACCACACTACCACAAGTGTGGTGGTGGGACTCCCAGGGTGGAGCCAGCACCATGAACCACCACCACACTACCACAAGTGTGGTGGAGGGACTCCCAGGGTGGAGCCAGCACCATGAACCACCACACCACTACCACAAGTGTGGTGGTGGGACTCCCAGGGTGGAGCCAGCACCATGAACCACCACACCACACTACCACAAGTGTGGTGGAGGGACTCCCAGGGTGGAGCCAGCACCATGAACCACCACACTACCACAAGTGTGGTGGTGGGACTCCCAGGGTGGAGCCAGCACCATGAACCACCACACCACTACCACAAGTGTGGTGGAGGGACTCCCAGGGTGGAGCCAGCACCATGAACCACCACACTACCACAAGTGTGGTGGTGGGACTCCCAGGGTGGAGCCAGCACCATGAACCACCACATCACACTACCACAAGTGTGGTAGGGGGACTCCCAGGGTGGAGCCAGCACAATGAACCACCACACCACACTACCACAAGTGTGGTGGGGGGACTCCCAGGGTGGAGCCAGCACCATGAACCACCACCACACTACCACAAGTGTGGTGGGGGGACTCCCAGGGTGGAGCCAGCACAATGAACCACCACACCACACTACCACAAGTGTGGTGGGGGGACTCCCAGGGTGGAGCCAGCACCATGAACACCACACTACCACAAGTGTGGTGGAGGGACTCCCAGGGTGGAGCCAGCACAATGAACCACCACACTACCACAAGTGTGGTGCTGGGACTCCCAGGGTGGAGCCAGCACCATGAACCACCACACTACCCCAAGTGTGGTGGAGGGACTCCCAGGGTGGAGCCAGCACCATGAACCACCACACTACCACAAGTTTGGTGGAGGGACTCCCAGGGTGGAGCCAGCACCATGAACCACCACACTACCACAGGTGTGGTGGAGGGACTCCCAGGGTGGAGCCAGAACCATGAACCACCACACCACACTACCACAAGTGTGGTGGAGGGACTCTCTGGGTGGAGCCAGCACCATGAACCACCACACTACCAAAGTGTGGTGGAGGGATTCCCAGGGTGGAGCCAGCACCATGAACCACCACACCACACTACCACAGTGTGGTGGTGGGACTCCCAGGGTGGAGCCAGCACCATGAACCACCACACCACACTACCACAAGTGTGGTGGTGGGACTCCCAGGGTGGAGCCAGCACCATGAACCACCACCACACTACCACAAGTGTGGTGGTGGGACTCCCAGGGTGGAGCCAGCACCATGAACCACCACCACACTACCACAAGTGTGGTGGAGGGACTCCCAGGGTGGAGCCAGCACCATGAACCACCACACTACCACAAGTGTGGTGGAGGGTCTCCCAGGGTGGAGCCAGCACCATGAACCACCACACCACACTACCACAAGTGTGGTGGAGGGACTCCCAGGGTGGAGCCAGCACCATGAACCACCACACCACACTACCACAAGTGTGGTGGTGGGACTCCCAGGGTGGAGCCAACACCATGAACCACCACACTACCACAAGTGTGGTGGAGGGACTCCCAGGGTGGAGCCAGCACCATGAACCACCACCACACTACCACAAGTGTGGTGGTGGGACTCCCAGGGTGGAGCCAGCACCATGAACCACCACACCACACTACCACAAGTGTGTTGGTGGGACTCCCAGGGTGGAGCCAACACCATGAACCACCACACTACCACAAGTGTGGTGGGGGGACTCCCAGGGTGGAGCCAGCACCATGAACCACCACCACACTACCACAAGTGTGGTGTTGGAACTCCCAGGGTGTCAGCCAGCACCATGAACCACCACAATACACTACCACAAGTGTGGTGGTGGGACTCCCAGGGTGGAGCCAGCACCATGAACCACCACCACACTACCACAAGTGTGGTGGTGGGACTCCCAGGGTGGAGCCAGCACCATGAACCACCACACCACTACCACAAGTGTGGTGGAGGGACTCCCAGGGCGGAGCCAGCACCATGAACCACCACACTACCACAGTGTGGTGGAGGGACTCCCAGGGTGGAGCCAGCAGGAATATGGTCCACCTCTCACCCCGAGGTCCCGCCCCACTACACAACTGCCTCTGGGAACCCAAATAATGGATATGTGAGTGTCGGAGGAAGTCAGGTGTGGAATAAACCTGTCACAAGTGCCAGGTAAAGCCACGTGTGCCACATATATGGCTCTCACACACCAGGTATTGGACTGGTGGCGGGTTGGATACTAAATTCTAAAGGTAGCCAGAATATTGACGAAGGATGCGAATGTGTGGATCCTCTTCCCTCAATCTTGGATCCCCTTCCCTCACTCTTGGATCCTCTTCCCTCACTATTGGATCCCCTTCCCTCACTCTTGGATCCTCTTCCCTCACTCTTGGATCCCCTTCCCTCACTCTTGGATCCTCTTCCCTCACTATTGGATCCCCTTCCCTCACTCTTGGATCCTCTTCCCTCACTCTTGGATCCCCTTCCCTCACTCTTGGATCCTCTTCCCTCACTCTTGGATCCCCTTCCCTCACTCTTGGATCCCCTTCCCTCACTCTTGGATCCCCTTCCCTCACTCTTGGATCCTCTTCCCTCACTCTTGGATACCCTTCCCTCACTCTTGGATCCTCTTCCCTCACTCTTGGATCCCCTTCCCTCACTCTTGGATCCCCTTCCCTCACTCTTGGATCCTCTTCCCTCACTCTTGGATCCTCTTCCCTCACTCTTGGATCCTCTTCCCTCACTCTTGGATCCCCTTACCTCACTCTTGGATCCTCTTCCCTCAATCTTGGATCCTCTTCCCTCACTCTTGGATCCCCTTCCCTCACTCTTGGATCCTCTTCCCTCACTCTTGGATCATCTTCCCTCACTCTTGGATCCTCTTCCCTCACTCTTGGATCCCTTTACCTCACTCTTGGATCCTCTTCCCTCAATCTTGGATCCTCTTCCCTCACTCTTGGATCCCCTTCCCTCACTCTTGGATCCTCTTCCCTCACTCTTGGATCCCCTTCCCTCACTCTTGGATCCTCTTCCCTCACTCTTGGATCCTCTTCCCTCACTCTTGGATCCCCTTCCCTCACTCTTGGATCCTCTTCCCTCACTCTTGGATCCTCTTCCCTCACTCTTGGATCCCCTTACCTCACTCTTGGATCCCCTTCCCTCACTCTTGGATCCTCTTCCCTCACTCTTGGGTCCTCTTCCCTCACTCCTGGATCGCCTTCCCTCACTTTCGGATCCTCTTATCTCACTCTTGGATCCCCTTCCCTCACTCTCGGATCCCCTTCCGTCACTCTTGGATTCTCTTCCTTCACTCTTAAATCCCCTTCCCTCACTCTTGGATCCCCTTCCCTCACTCTTGGATCCTCTTCCCTCACTCTTGGATCATCTTCCCTCACTCTTGGATCCTCTTCCCTCACTCTTGGATCCCCTTACCTCACTCTTGGATCCTCTTCCCTCAATCTTGGATCCTCTTCCCTCACTCTTGGATCCCCTTCCCTCACTCTTGGATCCTCTTCCCTCACTCTTGGATCCCCTTCCCTCACTCTTGGATCCTCTTCCCTCACTCTTGGATCCTCTTCCCTCACTCTTGGATCCCCTTCCCTCACTCTTGGATCCTCTTCCCTCACTCTTGGATCCTCTTCCCTCACTCTTGGATCCCCTTACCTCACTCTTGGATCCCCTTCCCTCACTCTTGGATCCTCTTCCCTCACTCTTGGGTCCTCTTCCCTCACTCCTGGATCGCCTTCCCTCACTTTCGGATCCTCTTATCTCACTCTTGGATCCCCTTCCCTCACTCTCGGATCCCCTTCCGTCACTCTTGGATTCTCTTCCTTCACTCTTAAATCCCCTTCCCTCACTCTTGGATCCCCTTCCCTCACTCTCTGATCCCTTTCCCTCACTCTCGGATCCTCTTCCCTCATTATTAGATCCCCTTCCCTCACTCTTGGATCCCCTTCCCTCACTCTTGTATCCCCTTCCCTCACTCTTGGATCCCCTTCCCTCACTCCTGGATCCTCTTCCCTCACTCTTGGATCCCCTTCCCTCACTCTTGGATCCCCTTCCCTCCCCCAGTGAAGCCCAATTCCCTCACCGTCCTCACTCCCTCATCAGCTCAGGCAGCGCCATTCCCTCATCAGCGTGTCCTCCTCAGCTCAGGTAGCGCCACTCCCTCATCAGCGTCTCCTCCTCAGCTCAGGTAGCGCCACTCCCTCATCAGCGTCTCCTCCTCAGCTCAGGTAGCGCCACTCCCTCATCAGCGTCTCCTCCTCAGCTCAGGTAGCGCCACTCCCTCATCAGCGTCTCCTCCTCAGCTCAGGTAGCGGCACTCCCTCATCAGCGTCTCCTCCTCAGCTCAGGCAGCGCCACACCCTCATCAGCGTCTCCTCCTCAGCTCAGGTAGCGCCTCTCCCTCATCAGCGTCTCCTCCTCAGCTCAGGCAGCGCCTCTCCCTCATCAGCGTCTCCTCCTCAGCTCAGGAAGCGTCTCTCCCTCATCAGCGTCTCCTCCTCAGCTCAGGCAGCGCCTCTCCCTCATCAGCGTCTCCTCCTCAGCTCAGGTAGCGCCTCTCCCTCATCAGCGTCTCCTCCTCAGCTCAGGCAGCGCCTCTCCCTCATCAGCGTCTCCTCCTCAGCTCAGGTAGCGCCTCTCCCTCATCAGCGTCTCCTCCTCAGCTCAGGCAGCGCCTCTCCCTCATCAGCGTCTCCTCCTCAGCTCAGGTAGCGCCTCTCCCTCATCACTGAGATATATTTCCCGGCCGGCCTCGTGCCTCGTCTCAAAATTAATGTTGTTTGTTTTTCCCCAAAATGTTTGTCTTAGCAGATTTAATACAAGACTTTTATCTTCAGTTCGTGGCTGTCAGTGTGGCGCCTCAAGGTGTACTCCAATATTATCAAAATATTTGTTAATTATCAAATGTCAAAATGCCTAATAATTGTCATATATCAAAATACTTAATGATTATCAAATATCAAAATGGTTAATAATTATCAAATATCAAAATGCCTAATGATTATCAAATATCAAAATGCTTAATAATTATCAAATATCAAAATGCCTAATGATTATCAAATATCAAAATGCTTAATAATTATCAAATATCAAAATGCTTAATAATTATCAAATATCAAAATGCTTAATAATTATCAAATATCAAAATGCTTAACAATTATCAAATATCAAAAGGCTTAATAATTATCAAATATCAAACAGTTTGAATATTAGCTAATAATTAGAACAATTAATATCTTGACGCTCGTCGTTTTATGCACTAATTTATTCGTTAATATTTAATTAGCGTGTAAATAATACCGTTTGGAAAAAAAATTGCAGCTTATATATATATTCTAATTATTATAAAAAGTTAATGAATGAGATGTTAACTCTGCAGTTTCGCGATGATTTTAATGGTATTAATATCATTATTGATAATAATAATGGTGAAGGTAATAATAATATTGTTAATGTTATGTATATAACTGATGGTTATTGTATGATGATATTGTTAATATTTAGGATTTAATTAATATTGGTAATATATATTATCTCATGATCATATTGGTGTTCATAATGTGGGCGATTATGATGATTTCTGAT
Organism: Procambarus clarkii; assembly: GCF_040958095.1. NCBI lineage: Eukaryota > Metazoa > Arthropoda > Malacostraca > Decapoda > Cambaridae > Procambarus > Procambarus clarkii. The sequence continues at coordinate 58,067,538 of NC_091152.1, read as the reverse complement.
TAATTACACGATATCAATGATATTGATGAACTCTGTCACATTGATGGTATTGATGATAATGTTGATATCGATGATTCTGTAAATACTGATGCTGATTATAATGAGGTAATTGATGACATAACGATAACAGCGGGTCTCAAGTCAATTCCCATCAACGTTACTACACTTATCACCTTTGCAGGGTGAAAGGATCGGGGTATGGGACGGACTTCGGGATTGTCGAGCTAAGACTAAGTTAAAAGCTTCACCATGCGATTATCTTAATGCATGCAATGACATCTGTGATGTAATGTCCGTAGACTTTACTGTTAAATTTCATGTGTTATATTAGAATAGAACCAATGAAGAGCAGAGGTGCCATAGGCACAATCAGAGAACACTGTATAAACATCAGAGGTCCGCGGTTGTTCAACGTCCTCCCAGCAAGCATAAGAAATATTGCCGGAACAACCGTGGACATTTTCAAGAGGAAACTAGATTTATTCCTCCAAGGAGTTCCGGACCAACCGGGCTGTGGTGGGTATGTGGGCCTGCGGGCCGCTCCAAGCAACAGCCTGGTGGACCAAACTCTCACAAGTCGAGCCTGGCCTCGGGCCGGGCTTGGGGAGTAGAAGAACTCCCAGAACCCCATCAACCAGGTATCAACCAGGTAACCTACGTGCCACAGATGGAGCTGTTTCCTAAAAATAGGAATGTTTTTACCTGTCACAGGTGTGGCATCTATACTTATACTTATGAAATGAACAATATGGTAAACAACTCAATTCCAACACAATGTCACACAAAACAATTAAATCAAAATGAAATTAAATCAAAATCTATAAAAATTCTATTTATCAATGCAATCAGAAACATTTAAATGGAATCGTAACATATTTAGTATAGCGTGTGTTGCTATTACGTGCAACAAAGGGCGCTGTTTAAAAAAAAAATTTTTTTCCTGTCACAGGTCTGGCATTTATATGGTAGGTATATAAAAGTTTAGATCATTTATTATGCACCCCATACCCATCTTGTGGGTGGTAGTGGAAAGGGTTACAGAGGCACATAATGGGCTCAGGGACTGAACCCCACAATTCATTTAGCTAAGCAAGTTACAATCTTGATGAGCTAGAGTACAAAATTCAGTACAAGTCATCACATCATCAATGGGTTCGAGATCGACCACAAGTACAGTTTCTAAATAAAACAACTGACATATGTGGAGAGCTAGTGCCACAATTTATATGTTTGTCCTGCACACCGCCCCCCATCCAGTGGGCAGCGGTGGATAGGTTACTATCACCTAGTTACTACCTACAGTTAGCAAACTGGGGATATTTGGCTAAAATTTCTGGTAGTACATAATTTTGAATTAAATATTTGCACATTGCTGGAACATTCGTTATAGAATTGTCTCTGAATTCACGTATCTTTTCGCACTCAATCGCATAGTGACAGAGGGTGTGCGAATAATTTTGTTGACACAGTTTACATTTGGTCAGGTCTACATCAGCAGATAATGAGAATTCCCAGACATACTTGTAACCGAGTTTAGACTCGGTTACAAGTATCTCTGGGAATTCTCATTATCTGCTGATGAAGACCTGATCAAATGTAAACTGTGTCAACAAAATTATTCGCATACCCTCCATCACGATGTGATTGAGTGCGAAAAGATATGTGAATTCAGAGACAATTCTATAACGAATGTTCCAGCAATGTGTAAATATAAGTAAATAAATAAAAAATATAAGTAAATAAATATTAAAATAAGCTGAGCAGTAGTAACATCTTTAAGTCTGCTGATTTTATTGGATGAACCATAGATGTGTGGCTCCTCTTGCATATTAGATAGAATTACTGGTGCCAATATCACTTTGCTTATGATCTACAAGATTTTGTTGAAGGTCTTGGTTTACATATGAAAAACACGCGCGTATTCGAATGGAACGTTGTGTCAAAATTTCAAAGCAATCGGTGAAGAACTTTTTGAGATTACAGCATGTGTTGCTATTATGTCCAACAGACGGCGCTGTTAAAAAAAACATGTTTTTTTCCTGTCACAGGTGAGGCATGTATATAGTAGGTATATAAAAACACGCGCCTATTGGAATGCAACGTTGTGTCAAAATTTCAAAGCAATCGATAAAGAGGTTTCGAAGATTTCCCTCACTTGATAAACACGCTCCTACCCCAGGGGCCATGTGTCTCAGACGCTATAGAAACAACGTGTATTGACCTTCCAGTCGCCTGTACTTGACTGATTTTGATGTTACCCTGTGATGAGCCGCCCCACCTGCTTGATCAGCACCGAAGCGGAGGTAGGTGTCAGCCAGGGTGGATACACACGTGTAGTCCCACGCCAGCTGTCTGCCACTCTTCCAGCAATATATTGTGATGCCATCTGGGCGAAGCGTGAGAACGTCCGTGTTTTGGTCCCCAAGGATGCAAAGTTTTCTCTCCGCTGGGCACTGAGCTGAAACAAGGCTCCTCTTGATGATGTCATTAACTTCGTTGTCTCTTGTATGCCAGCCCTTCGAGCTTCTGCAGTGCAACCCATGCAGACAATATTGGTCTCCTGCTGCAAATTCACTTGTATTCAGTGTAAACTGGTGCACCAAGGCGGATGGCCACTGGATCTAGATGCGTGCCTTTTGCTGACATGGGTACTGCCAAAAGAAACTCCCCCTGGGAGTTTCTGGGCATGGGGGGGGGGGGGGGGCACCCACTGCTCTAATGTTGACTTTCTCCTAGTCTGATGTTGCAGCGCTGAACATGACCTCAACTATATTTTCCACTACTAGGCTGTCCCAGTTGGACTGTTTGTCCCTTTTGGTGGATCTAAGTTGAGTGCTGTGGCTGTAAGGGAATTACACTGATTCAAACATTCAATTAAAGCAGGATCGTGGATCCCTGCTGAATCACTCAGGGGTTTGGTTGGATACCTCTTATGAGGTCGTGCGATGCATGGGAGGAGGAAACAAAGCCCGTAAGAGCAAACTTGGAGGCTGTGCGGACACCAAGGCCGCCGAGTCTTATGGGAAGGATTGCTTGCTTTCATTGAGAGTCGTCCAACGGAAGTTTCAGGGGGTTCTCCGGCATGCACTTCAGAAGGGTGTCTTGCTCGTTTAATTTAGGATTGTTGTAGGATGGAGAACACCTCAGAAAGACAGTCAACTTAGGGAGAGATACACATCTTGTGAGGAGCAAGTGAGCATCATGGGCATCACCACGAGTTGGGAAATGGATATACTAAAACTAGAAATTTCGTGAAGGATATACCTCCCTCAATATACAAAATATACAATAAAATCAAAATTAAACTTACTTAAACTAACCTTACCAGAAAGGTAGCGTAAGAAGAAAAGTGTCTCCTCACTAAACTTACACTAATTAAAGTTGACGCTAAGAACTGTTATCAGTCCAGGAACACTTGCAAGGTGTGAGACAATATAAGGACTACGTCATTCATAACTAAGTGAGACTGGCTACATATACAATATCAAATACTGCACACACACACACACACACACACACACACACACACACACACACACACACACACACACACACACACACACACACACACACACACACACAGACACACACACACACAGACACACACACACACACACACACACACACACACACACACACACACACACACTAAAGGAAGGTGCAGAAGCACTAAGTGTGCCACTCTCTATGGTGTATAACAGGTCACTGGAAACAGGAGACTTACCAGAAAGTTGGAAGACAGCTAACGTGGTCCCAATATACAAAAAGGGTGACAGGCAAGAGGCACTGAATTACAGGCCAGTTTCCTTAACTTGTATACCATGCAAGGTGCTGGAGAAGATCGTGAGGAAAAGGCTCGTAGAGCATCTGGAGGGAAATAACTTTGTAACGCACCACCAACATGGGTTCAGAGATGGTAAATCGTGCCTCACAGGGTTAATAGAATTTTATGACCAGGCAACGAAAATTAGGCAGGAAAGAGAAGGGTGGGCCGACTGCATTTTCCTGGATTGCCAAAAAGCCTTCGACACAGTACCCCATAAAAGGCTGTTAAAAAAGTTGGAGCAACAGGCAGGAGTAAAAGGGAAGGTGCTCCAGTGGATAAGGGAGTACTTAAGCAACAGGAAACAGCGAGTAACGGTGAGGGGGAAGACATCAGAGTGGCGAGATGTCACCAGCGGAGTCCCACAGGGCTCAGTACTTGGACCCATCCTGTTTCTAATATATGTGAACGATCTTCCAGAGGGTATAGACTCATTCCTCTCAATGTTTGCTGATGATGCAAAAATTATGAGAAGAATCAAGACGGATGAAGATAGACAGAGACTACAGGATGACCTGGATAAACTGGAGGAATGGTCTAGAAAATGGCTGCTGAAGTTCAACTCTGGAAAGTGTAAGGTGATGAAATTAGGCGAAGGGAGCAGGAGGCTGAACACAAGGTATCATCTGGGAGGGGAATTCCTGCAAGAATCAAATAGAGAGAAGGATCTGGGGGTTGATATCACACCGAACCTGTCCCCAGAGGCCCACATCAAAAGAATATCATCAGCGGCATATGCTAGACTGGCCAACATAAGAACTGCCTTCAGAAACTTGTGTAAGGAATCTTTCAGAACCCTGTATACCACTTATGTAAGACCAATCCTGGAGTATGCAGCTCCAGCCTGGAGTCCATACCTAGTTAAACACAAGACAAAGTTAGAGAAGATTCAGCGGTATGCCACCAGGCTCGTCCCGGAACTGAGAGGATTGAGCTACGAGGAAAGGCTAAAGGAGCTGAACCTCACATCCCTGGAAAACAGAAGAGTAAGGGGAGACATGATAACCACCTACAAAATTCTCAGGGGAATTGACAGGGTGGACAAAGACAAACTCTTCAGCACGGGTGGGACACGAACAAGGGGACACAGGTGGAAACTTAGTACCCAGATGAGCCACAGAGACGTTAGAAAGAATTTTTTCAGTGTCAGAGTAGTTAATAAATGGAATGCACTAGGAAGTGATGTGGTGGAGGCTGACTCCATACACAGTTTCAAATGTAGGTATGATAGAGCCCAGTAGGCTCAGGAATCTGTACACCAGTTGATTGACAGTTGAGAGGCGGGACCAAAGAGCCAAAGCTCAACCCCCGCAAGCACAATTAGGTGAGTACAATTAGGTGAGTACACACACACACACACACAGGGGTGAGGTCTCAGATTGGCGAGACGTCACAAGTGGAGTCCCGCAGGGGTCAGTCCTTGGACCTATACTGTTTCTGGTATATGTAAATGATCTCCCAGAGGGTATAGATTCGTTCCTCTCAATGTTTGCCGACGATGCAAAAATTATGAGGAGGATTGAAACAGAGGATGATAGTAGGAGGCTACAAGATGACCTAGATAGACAGAGTGAATGGTCCAACAAATGGCTGTTGAAGTTCAACCCGAGTAAATGCAAAGTAATGAAACTAAGCAGTGGAAACAGGAGGCCAGGCGCAGGATACAGAATAGGAGATGAAGTACTTAATGAAACAGACAGAGAGAAAGATCTAGGAGTTGATATCACACCAAACCTGTCTCCTGAAGCCCACATAAAGAGAATAACGTCTGCGGCATATGCGAGGCTGGCTAACATCAGAACAGCGTTCAGGAACCTGTGTAAGGAATCATTCAGAATCTTGTACACCACATATGTAAGACCAATCCTGGAGTATGCGGCCCCAGCATGGAGCCCGTACCTTGTCAAGCACAAGGCGAAGCTGGAAAAAGTCCAAAGGTATGCTACTAGACTAGTCCCAGAACTAAGAGGCATGAGTTATGAGGAAAGGCTGCGGGAAATGCACCTTACGACACTGGAAGACAGAAGAGTAAGGGGGGACATGATCACAACCTACAAAATCCTCAGGGGAATCGACCGGGTAAACAAGGATGAACTATTCAACACTGGTGGGACGCGAACAAGGGGACACAGGTGGAAGCTGAGTACCCAAATGAGCCACAGAGACGTTAGAAAGAACTTTTTCAGTGTCAGAGTAGTTAGTAAATGGAATGCACTAGGAAGTGATGTGGTGGAGGCTGACTCCATACACAGTTTCAAATGTAGATATGATAGAGCCCAGTAGGCTCAGGAATCTGTACACCAGTTGATTGACGGTTGAGAGGCGGGACCAAAGAGTCAGAGCTCAACCCCCGCAAGCACAATTAGGTGAGTACAATTAGGTGAGTACACACACACACACACACACACACACACACACACACACACACACACACACACACACACACACACACAAAAAAAAAAAAAAAAATGTCAGGAGGCTGTAAGCAGGTTTGTCACAGCCCGACAGGAAAAAACAGAGAAGCAAAGGAAGAATCCGTGGTTTAATAAGGAATGTATGAAAGAAAAGGAGCAAAACAAAAGGGCATGGAGGAACTTCCGTAATAGCAGAACACCAGAAAGTAGAGAGAGATACCAGAGAACCAGGAACGAGTATGTTAGTGTGAGAAGAGCAGCTGAGAAAAGGTATGAAAATGATATAGCTAATAAAGCCAAGACCGAACCCAAGCTACTACACAGTCACATCAGGAGGAAGACAACAGTGAAGGAACAGGTGATGAAACTTAGGGTGGGCGAGGACAGGTACACAGAGAATGACAAAGAGGTGTGTGAAGAACTCAACAAAAGGTTCCAGGAGGTCTTTACAATAGAACAGGGAGATGTCGCGGCGCTAGAAGAGGTGGCAGCAAACCAGGTGACCTTGGATAGGTTCGAAATTACAAGAGATGAGGTCAAGAAGCACCTATTGGAGCTGGATGTGAGAAAAGCTGTTGGGCCGGATGGAATCTCACCATGGGTATTGAAAGAGTGTGCAGGAGCACTTTGCCTACCACTCTCCATAGTGTATAGTAGGACACTGGAAACGGGAGACCTACCAGAAATATGGAAGACTGCTAATGTAGTACCAATATACAAAAAGGGTGACAGACAAGAGGCACTGAACTACAGGCCAGTGTCCTTAACTTGTATACCATGCAAGGTGATGGAGAAGATTGTGAGAAAAAACCTAGTAACACATCTGGAGAGAAGAGACTTCGTGACAACCCATCAACATGGGTTCAGGGAGGGTAAATCTTGCCTTACAGGATTGATAGAATTCTACGATCAGGTGACAAAGATTAAACAAGAAAGAGAAGGGTGGGCGGACTGCATTTTTTTGGACTGTTGGAAAGCCTTTGACACAGTACCCTATAAAAGGTTGATGCATAAGCTAGAGAAACAGGCAGGAGTAACTGGTAGGGCGCTCCAGTGGATAAGGGAGTACCTAAACAATAGGAAGCAGAGAGTTACAGTGAGGGGTGAGACCTCAGACTGGCGTGAAGTCACCAGTTGTGAGAGTTTTGTTGAGAATTTGTGGAATAAATTATAATTGGTATAAGGAATTTTAGCTCGGAAAATTTCTAAGAACTTTCTTTATTCTTTAACCTTTATTCCTGTCGTGATATTCAACTAGGTCGCCTGAGGAAGGACTTGCTTAGCTAACACACCAGTGTAGTAACCAGCTCATTCCTCACTTTGGGACCATGTATGAACAATTGACTAGGCGCGAGCAAACGCCGAGACCCCAATGAAAATTGAAATCCCCCCCACTTAGGCCGCCGACCTTCGCCAATCGCCGAAGCGAATCTAACGAGTAGGTCACGGGCTCTCACAACAATAATTTATTGTTGTGTGGTGCCGTATATTTGATCCAAAGCTCAGAAAATTAGTCTCAATTTTAGTCGAGTGTGAAGAACATTTGCATAACAATAATAATGTGTGGGGGTGTAACGAAAAGACAGTGTTAACCATAACAACTTAGTTTATTCAATAAAGTACTAACTACTACAACAAAACAAAGAAATGTCAATGACGTTACTCGAAATCCTTCCTGTGACACTATCAATGACAGCTAGACACCAGCCCCTCGGACTGCATAATGAACTAACTCGAACATAAGCGTGACCACAGCGGAATCAACAAGCAAGCAAGAACTAACAGATCTATAATCACAATTTCAACAAATGACACAGTAGGTTCTGAAACACGTCTCCAGTAACCTCCTAACTGTTCTACGCCTCAGTGCAGTCTACTCCTGCAACAGCGGTTGCAATGCCATCAAATCAGTAGTCTTTCAATGACAACAATAACTAATGGGTTCACTGGCAACTCCAGCACCCTTCCACAAATTAATCCTTACGTTAACACTCCGTCCCACGGACGATCAACAATCAATAACAATTGATTTACGTTAATAACACAATAACATTTACGTTAATAACAAGGTAACATTTACGTTAAATTAACAACTCTTACAACTGTCACTAGTAACGCGGAAATCAAACAACACTCTACCCGTCGAGCATTCAGTGAGAAAATCCCATTAATCCCTGTACTTCCAGACAGCTGATTAATCTCTACTAGTTACGTTAATTTACGTTAATCGGTTACTAATCACTCAGCGATGGTAAACTCTGATTTACAATGTCCAAAGTGCTAAGAGAACGGTAATCACTCGTGATTACCTTTAGAGTAATTAATTACTATCCTCAAGATCAATAATTAAACAATTAAAATACGCAACCTTTCACACTGGCTCAGCAATTTACATTAAGGTACGAATTCCGTCTAAGCCTTCCATACTCAGACCAATTCAGGCGACTAATAACAGTAATTAGCCCCACGTTTACGTTATTCTAAAATGACGCTACTCCTCTCACGAGTCAATCAAGTGCCGGTACTTCCGGGCAGATAACGACGTTACGTTAATGGAACAATGTAGCCTTCGTGTGAGTCGATCAAACAAGGATCGAGATTAATTACTTTGACTTCCTGAAACACGTCAATTACCCGGCCCACTGACCGTTAATTACGACAGACAATACTCTAATTCTTATCTGGCTGATGGCTAGGCTCCTCGAGACTACCGTAGCTGCTTACAGGAAAGTAAATTAACCCAAACGTATTCTACGTTACTCAAATTGTCAAAGAACAAATTCTCTTAAAGCAATGGGCGTTCCCTTGGTTACGTTATATTAATTGCCTCGCAATCACCTCACTGAATACTGGACTTCGATGTCCTACCAGATAACCAGGAGAATATATTTGTATATCCAAGTACTCGTCTACAGCCGAGTTCCCCCACGACAATGACAAATCACACTAACAAATCACAGTGATTTACGTTACAATCCGGTTGCTATGACAATACTGCAGAACCTAGTAAAATAACCTACAGGACATGAACCCTCTAGAACCCTGCCCTACAATGGTTTTACTGAACTGCAATCACATATGGTGATTGCTCAACACTAGCAACAATCACCATCAAATAACAACCCCTTTGCAATAACACACACGGCAAGTACTCTAATTTCCAAATATTAGGATACTGCACACACTTACTTACTTACTGCTGCAAAGGACCCCTAGAACATAGGTCAATATATTGCAATCACCACACAGTAAATAACACATTAACACTGGGCACCGTGACACTACGATTATATATATATATATATAATTACCGCTGACACATGTAGCCTACAGCTATCAAACGTTATTGGGAACACTAAGGAGAATCTCACACTCCTTAAATCACATGGGTGAGTGATTTATCGGTCACGCATGCCGATAAACACTCGAGAGTTACGTTACTCGACAGAGCGGGGGCGGTCTATCTAGACGGCCTCGTCACTCACCAAACCTCACCAAAATTACGTTAATTAATACTGCAACCACAATATATATATTTATATAAATCACACTTGTCACGGCCCTGGGAACACTACAAGAAATTTAAGCCACACTGTGGCACACTCCACAATAATCATTGCCAGGAATCACTGGCGTTACACATACCTGAGCGCTCAGTGTTGGAATTCCACACCTGCAAGACCACACATGGAAATGATATCACTCCGTCCCACGGACGATCAAAAATGATTACCACAATGAAATAAAAGAATTTATTACATGGACATCCTCTCCGTCCTTGGCTAATCTATGTATATTCTGTGTTCCCGTGTGTACCCACACACACACACACTGTACGTCTGTGTACACTTAAGTCCCTCTGGACTGACAAGATGACAACACAGGTGATTAATCTCCTCGCCCACAATTCACTCCACCTGAACAGGTGCTGCGTGACAATGTGACGGAACACTTGACCTCGAATTCAAGCTTTAGAGACTACTAATCACCGAAATACACACATAGGTACTTACTCATTCACACTGCCGGCTTTACACACCATTCCCATACATCAGGCACCCCGCTATAGGTGGCTGGCTCGCTCCGGGTGGCGTAGGCGGCGGTAGTTCCTGACCGTAGTACTTATACGGAAAATTGGCGCACACTCGAACCCCTCCCACTCAACACGGCTGAGTTCGCACCCTCGACTCCCCGGTGAAGTGAAGCGTTCATACCCAGGTGACGCGCCCAACGATAGCGTCTCACACCAACATTGGGAAATTGCCTTAACACTGACACGAATTTCCCCGTTCCCATCGACTGCTACAGAGCACTAGCAAGTCTAATCATCACTGGTATGGGATCTACGAGTCTGTTGCTGCTCGTATGCACATTCCCCCCACGATCCCAGATCACTGTACCTCTACCCCCTGCATACAATAATGTCTTAAACCCCTCCAAGCGACGACTTCGGCCGGATTCTGTGACGACCGATGTCGTAGGTGAAGCAGGAAGCATCAGCAGTTGTAGTCCAGCCACCACGACGCCCTATACATCAATTTGGCCGAATTGAGTACAGGAACGTCTTGACAAGGGTGCGGCTGAGTTCAGAATGATGCTACACAACGGCTATTCCCGCGTCCTTCTCGAAATAACCAATGAGCGGAAGGCATACAGCGGCCTACCCCTCTCATCCAATCAGCGACGGTGTAGCATAGCCCCTAGGGCAGCTCCAAGATGGCCGACCAACATGGCGGCTCAAGATGTTTACTAAGATGGCGGCTGTCTCCATGACAACCACTCAAGTGGCCAGCGAGCGTGGGGCCCCACATGTCTACCCACCCCACGCCTGCGGCCTAGGCGTTCGCGCGCAAAGTTGTCTGGCTCCATGCCATACAATGAGATGATGCTATCAGCTCTAGCACTGTCCACAGACATGCCACCCCGGCCAGGGTAACATTTATGGACTGCTGATGACTGGGGCTCTCACATGAGCCCAAACACTAGATGTTTCGGTTGCTGGTACAAAACTTAAGTCCGCCCACTTAACAAGTGCACTTAACAAGTGTACTGGCTCCCACAGGCATAAGAGCACTATTGTAAGTGAGCTGGTGAACCACCCCCTCACACCAGTGGAGTCCCACAGGGCTCTGTACTTAGACCTATCCTGTTTCTGATATACGAAAATGATCTCCCAGAGGGTATAGACTCATTCCTCTCAATGTTTGCTGACGACTCCAAAATTATGAGAAGGATTAAGACAGAGGAGGACAGCTTGAGGCTTCAAGAAGACCTGGACAAGCTGCAGGAATGGTCGAACAAATGGCTGTTAGAGTTTAATCCAAGCAAATGTAATGTAATGAAGATAGGGGTAGGAAGCAGGAGACCAGATACAAGGTATCACTTGGGAGATGAAATACTTCAAGAATCCGAGAGAGAGAAAGACCTGGGGTTGATATCACGCCAGACCTGTCCCCTGATGCTCATATCAAGAGGATAACAGCAGCAGCATATGCCAGGTTGGCTAACATAAGAACGGCCTTTAGAAACTTGTGTAAGGAATCTTTCAGAACATTATATACCACATATGTCAGACCAATCCTGGAGTATGCGCCACCAGCATGGAGTCCATATCTAGTCAAGCATAAGACTAAAAGGGAAAAGGTTCAAAGGTTTACCACCAGACTAGTACCCGAGCTGAGAGGTATGAGCTACGAGGAGAGACTACGGGAATTAATCCTCACTTCGTTGGAAGACAGAAGAGTTAGGGGGGACATGATCACCACATTCAAGATCCTCAAGGGTATTGACAGGGTTGATAAAGACAGGCTGTTTAACACAAGGGGCACACGCACTAGGGGACACAGGTGGAAACTGAGTGCCCAAATGAGCCACAGAGATATTAGAAAGAACTTTTTTAGTGTCAGAGTGGTTGACAAATGGAATGCATTAGGAAGTGATGTGGTGGAGGCTGACTCCATACACAGTTTCAAGTGTAGATATGATAGAGCCCAATAGGCTCAGGAACCTGTACACCTGTACAGGTTCCAGAGCTCAACCCCCGCAAGCACAACTAGGTGAGTACAACTTGGTGAGTACACACACACACACACACACACACACACACACACACACACACACACACACACACACACACACACACACACACACACACACACACACACACACACACACACACACACACACACACACACACACACACACACACACACCCACAAGGATGAGAGGCAATGACGAACCAGCGAGACTCGACCTAGTCTTCACTCTGAACGACTCCGACATAAGAGAAATCGGTTTTGAAGACCCAGTAGGAATGAGCGACCACAGTGTACTGGTGTTTGAGTACCTGATTGAAGAAGGGTTATTGAACTCGAGGAGGGATACCGAAACCAAAAGGTTAGCATACCGAAAGGGAATCTATGAGGGGATAAGAAAATTCTTAACAGATATAGCATGGGAAACAGAGCTCAGGGAAAAGACGGCCCAAGATATGATGGATTACATCACGCAGAAGTGCAAGGACGCAGCAAACAAATTTGTCCCATTCCAAAAGGAAAACTGAGAAATGAAGATGAGAAACCCATGGTTTAATCCGAGATGTAGGCTAGTTAAGCAGCAAAGTAAAGGGGCTTGGAGACACTATAGAAATAACAGGACACTGGAGAGCAGAGAAAGATACCAGAATGCCAGGAATGAATATATCAGGATGAAAAGAGAGGCAGAAAGACAATACGAAAATGACATCGCAAGCAAGGCAAAGACCTAGCCTAAATTGTTGCATAGGCACATCAGGAGAATAACAACAGTAAAGGAACAGGTTATGAAATTAAGGATAGGGGCGGAAGGATTCACTACAAATGACAAGGAAGTGTGTGAGGAACTGAATAAAAAATTCCAATACGTCTTCACCTTAGAGCAAGGAGAAATTCCAGAGATAAGTGAGGGAATAGCTAACCAGGAACAACTGGAAGAGTTTGAGATTACCAGCGGGGAAGTAAGGAAGTGTTTACTAGAGTTGGATGTGACAAAGGCTATAGGCCCAGATGGAATCTCCCCTTGGATACTATAGGAAGGAGCAAAAGAACTGTGCCTACCACTCTCCATAGTGTATAACAAATCACTGGCAACAGGGGAACTGCCAGATATTTGGAAAGCAGCTAACGTAGTCCCGATATACAAGAAAGGGGATAGACAGGAGGCACTGAACTACAGGCCAGTGTCCCTAACCTGCATACCATGCAAGCTGATGGAGAAGATTGTGCGAAAAAAACTAGTGGAGCGTCTGGAGCGAAGGAACTTTGCAACACAGCATAAACATGGGTTCAGGGATGGCAGGTCCTGCCTCACAGGGTTACTTGAATTCTACGACCAGGCAACAAAAATAAGGCAAGAAAGAGAAGGGAGGGCAGACTACATATTTTTGGATTGTCAGAAAGCCTTTGATACAGTGCCACACAAGAGGCTAGTGAAAAAGCTGGAGACGCAGGCTGGAGTGAAAGGGAAGGTACATACTTTGATACCTTCAACATGTACATACATGTTGAAGGTACATTCAACATACTTCAGCCACGTTATTGTGACTCATCGCCTGCATATGGACCATTCTCAGCGCCTTTCGACAAACTAACACACTTCGTAGCAATCTAGTTCACACTGCTCCTCCTGCTTCTAATGCTGCTGGTGTCTACTCTATTTCCTGTTCATCTTGTCCTCTCCAATACTTTGGCGAAACTGGCCGTACACTGAATGACAGACTTAAAGAACACAAGAGAAGTGTTAAGTCTGCAGACACTAACAATGCACTCTTCTGCCATGTGAGGGATTCTAATCATCCCATTGATTGGTCTTCCTCCAAAATAATCTTTCCTGCCTCTACTCAACACAAACGTCGTCTTGTAGAATCGGCTCTTATAAACAATGTACCCAACATGAACTTGAGTCCTGGCTTTGTTGCTGTGGACTCTTCCCTTTCACAGTATATACTCAAATGCTCTAATCTTTCTAACAAACGTGACTTTACATAAGCTTTCCCCCTTCCATTTCTTTCTTTCTCTTTCCTTTTCTTTCTCTCTTCTCCCTTTTTCTGTTCATTGTCTTCTCCTACGCTCCCTTGCTATCCTCTTCTTTTTCCCTATTACTATCTCCTTCGGTGGTTATAATAGGAGCTGCCTCGTATGGGCCAATAGGCCTGCTGAAGTTCTCATTACTACTATCCCCTACACCTGACTTTCCTCCTCAGCTCTCTCTTGCCTATTTATTGCCTGTCCCTACCTCCTCATCACAATCGACTTGAGAATGGTCCAGGACGGACCGAAACGTCGTCGTCCCTTCAATTTCTAGTGTGTGGTCTGGTCAACAAAGGGAAGGTACTCCGGTGGATAGAGGAGTACCTAAGCAACAGGAGACAACGAGTCTGTGTGAGGGGTGAGGTCTCAGATTGGCGAGACGTTACAAGTGGAGTCCTGCAGGGATCAGTCCTTGGACCTATACTATTTCTGGTATATGTAAATGATCTCCCAGAGGGTATAGATTCGTTCCTCTCAATGTTTGCCGACGATGCAAAAATTATGAGGAGGATTGAAACAGAGGATGATAGTAGGAGGCTACAAGATGACCTAGATAGACTGAGTGAATGGTCCAACAAATGGCTGTTGAAGTTCAACCCGAGTAAATGCAAAGTAATGAAACTAGGCAGTGGAAACAGGAGACCAGACACAGGATACAGAATAGCAGATGAAGTACTTAATGAAACAGGCAGAAAGAAAGATCTAGGAGTTGATATCACACCAAACCTGTCTCCTGAAGCCCACATAAAGAGAATAACGTCTGCGGCATATGCGAGGCTGACTAACATCAGAACGGCGTTCAGGAATCTGTGTAAGGAATCATTCAGAATCGTGTACACCACATATGTAAGACCAATCCTGGAGTATGCGGCCCCAGCATGGAGCCCGTACCTTGTCAAGCATAAGACGAAGCAGAAAAAATCCAAAGGTATGCTACTAGACTAGTCCCAGAACTAAGAGGTATGAGTTATGAGGAAAGGCTGCAGGAAAAGCACCTAACGACACTGGAAGACAGAAGAGTAAGGGGGGACATGATCACAACCTACATAATCCTCAGGGGAATCGACCGGGTAAACAAGGATGAACTATTCAACACTGGTGGGACGCGAACAAGGGGACACAGGTGGAAGCTGAGTACACAAATGAGCCACAGAGACGTTAGAAAGAACTTTTTCAGTGTCAGAGTAGTTAGTAAATGGAATGCACTAGGAAGTGATGTGGTGGAGGCTGACTCCATACACAGTTTCAAATGTAAATATGACAGCCCAGTAGGCTCAGGAATCTGTACATCAGTTGATTGACGGTTGAGAGCCAGGACTAAAGAGCCAGAGCTCAACCCCCACAAACACAACTTGGTGAGTGCAACTAGGTGAGTACACACACAAACACACACAGTAATCACAGTAACGTGATGCATCAATGAGATAATCCGTCGGAGCTGTCATGAGGATTCCAACCTTCTGTATATACTGTGTCATATACAGATATAACACAAATACATATAAAAAATGTAATACATGTAACACAAACACATTAAAATACATATAACACAAACACATATAAAAATGCGTCTCGCTAAAAGGTTTCCATCAGAGCTTCACAACAGTCGTGTTTTTCTTCCCTAACTTCCTCTTCCAGTTCGAGAAATTCCCCGACGAAATTCGCCAATTGTGTTTCCCCGCAGGTTGTTCCTGTCATGTTAGTAGCGTGCCTGGAACTGTCTTCACCACAGTGTTCTCGTGACAACTCCCACATTTCCTTCACTAATCCTGGCTGGGATACACAGTGTCCGCCGCTCTAATTTAAACTTTCAGGCGTCTCACCTGACACAGAGTGAAAGCTTCGCTCCTCCCAACTGACCTGAAAGTGATGGCTTCTCCCACACTAAATGCTCCAACTTTGTTCCTACAGAGCACTGTAGGAACATTATATATATATATATATATATATATATATATATATATATATATATATATATATATATATATATATATATATATATGTATATATATATATATTTATATATATATATATATATATATATATATATATATATATATATATATATATATATATGTACATACATATATATATATACATACACATATATATATATATACATATATATATATATATATATATTTATATATATATATATATATATATATATATATATATATATATATATATATATATATATATATATATATATATATGTCGTACCTAGTAGCCAGAACTCACTTTTTGGCCTACTATTCAAGGCCCGATTTGCCTAGTAAGCCAAGTTTTCCTGAATTAATATATTTTTTCTAATTTTTTTCTTATGAAATGATAAAGCTACCCATTTCATTATGTATGAGGTCAATTTTTTTTTATTGGAGTTAAAATTAACGTAGATATATGACCGAACCTAACCAACCCTACCTAATCTAACCTAACCTATCTTTATAGGTTAGGTTTGGTTAGGTAGCCGAAAAAGTTAGGTTAGGTTAGGTTAGGTAGGTTAGGTAGTCGAAAAACAATTAATTCATGAAAACTTGGCTTATTAGGCAAATCGGGCATTGCATAGTAGGCTGAGAAGTGCGTTCTGGCTACTAGGTACGACATATATATATATATATATATATATATATATATATATATATATATATATATATATATATATATATATATATATATATATATATATATATATATATATATATATATATATATATATATATATATATATATATATATATATATATATATATATATATATATATATTGTGACGATAATCTCCTTCAAGAGATTGAGCCTGCTCTTCCCTCCTAAGTTCGTCGCTATACATCCCTATACAACTAATATGGAAGAAATATCCAACAAGTACAACTCCAAGGTTTGCCAGAGATCAAACGTATTCAGCACCAGGAACACCTGCTAACCCCGCCACTCGAACCACCAAACTACCTGTCCGTCGCCTGCTCATCGCTGATTGGCCGGTGGTCAGTCGCACCTGCTTCTCCACCACCACACTACCTGATGTCTGGGGCCACCACGACCTCAGCCCTCAGAATATCCAGTGCTTTCAACAAGTTAACACGTCTCGTTGGTAGACTAAGCTCTGGCTTACGTGTACTAAGAGAGGTGGCAGCTTAAAGCCAATATTCCTGCACCTATCTATCTGATTGTATATTGTTCACTTGTTATTACTCACTTGTCTTAACGTAACTTTTCATTTTGTCATTTGATTATTCTTATTATTTTGATTGATTTTATGTTCCAATTTGTATGTCCATTTTATTCATGTTTTGCTTTTCTAACGTAATTAAAATCTCATTGTTAAATTTACTTGTGTTTTGTGTGTCTTCCCATTACCTTACCACAGACGAAGTTCCAGATTTTCTCTTTTTGTTTCTATATGTGACGAGGCCATACCCCTAGCTTTTGAAACAGCCGAACACCAACGCGTTACCGTCACAGTATATATATATATATATATATATATATATATATATATATATATATATATATATATATATATATATATATATATATATATATATATGACAATGTCAGACCACGATTGATTCCTTCTGAAGATGTATTTAATATACGAAAGTACTTAAGGAAATTCCTGTTTCATTTTCCACCGTGGTCTGACATTGTCACATTCTTAATCACGTGTTTATTTTCGTGATTATACACACACACACACATATATATATATATATATATATATATATATATATATATATATATATATATATATATATATATATATATATGTCGTACCTAGTAGCCAGAACGCACTTTTCGGCCTACTATGCAAGGCCCGATTTGCCTAATAAGCCAAGTTTTCATGAATTAATGTTTTTTCGACGACCTAACCTACCTAACCTAACCTAACCTACCTTTTTCGGTTACCTAACCCAACCTAACCTATTAAGATAGGTTAGGTTAGGTTAGGTAGGGCTGGTTAGGTTCGGTCATATATCTACGTTAATTTTAACTCCAATAAAATAAAATTGACCTCATACATAATGAAATGGGTAGCTTTATCATTTCATAAGAAAAAAATTAGAGAAAATATATTAATTCATGAAAACTTGGCTTATTAGGCAAATTGGGCCTTGCATAGTAGGCTGAGAAGTGCGTTCTGGCTACTAGGTACGACATATATATATATATATATATATATATATATATATATATATATATATATATATATATATATATATATTATATATATATATATATATATATATATATATATATATATATATATATATATATATATTGATGTATACTGGCAGCAGGTTTTCTTTCAAACATGTTTCATTGAATATGACCGCATATTCTGTATTTATTATTTTCTGGTTTAGGGCTTCTATCCCTCTAACTATTTTCTTAGCATCAGGGCTTAATTGAAATAGGAGTTCTCCAAAACTCATTTTCGTACTTTTAAGGTGAAGAAAAGAAGTGATTTACTATAGAGTGTATTACACTTATTTATATAATTTGCACGACGTTTCGAACCTCCATGATTCATTCTCAAGTGAACAGATCTTACAATACTAGTTGATTTTATACCCGCACTGGGTCAGGTGATAATACAATAAAGGTGAAAACATGGGGGGATACATAAGGGATAAATGTGAGGTGAAACATAGAGGCTGCAGAAGGCTTATTGGCCCATACGAGGCATCTCCTATCTAAACAAAGATTAATCCAGTGTAATTGGCCTGTTATGTTGGACATTGTCTTCTGTGTTGGCATCGATATGTTCTTGTCTTGTCCTTACTCTCATGGTGGGTAGAGTAAATAGTTCCGTGATTTGGGATTTCATGGTAGCTTATTCACATAAGAATAGAGCGACCTACCATGAACACTCATTTCTCCTTCTCTATATTACTCTCTCTCTACCACTGTAACTTTATCTTCCTCCCCGTCGTATCCTATATCCTTATCCTGAGCCCTTCCCAGTGTTATAAAGTGGTATCAGCTTGGCGCTTAATTTTTTATACTTCCCTCTTTATCTACTCATTTCCATCCCGTTACACTTGGTGAGGTTGAACGCCAGAAGCCATTGAGAAAGTTGTGTGCTTAGAGTGAATGTGTGTAAGAGAGTAGCGGCGATAAGCGTGGTGGAAGGGTGAGTGATTGTGAGTGAAGAGTGAGGAGGAAGGGTGTGTGGTAGAGACCCGGATACCTCAGTTAGTTCCCCATATTTCGAAGTTTTTAGGGTCTCGTTGTACTATTGGCTTCGTTCGCGACTTGCTATCAGAGATTCTGGATTTTATTCCTGGGCGGGACAGAAAGAGATTCATTGTGGAAATTTATAGGAGCCTTGAAGAGGGTTCGAACCTACACACGGGGCGCTCCCAAGCACACGCCCTAGACCACTACACCATGACATGCTCAAAAGCAACGCAACCTGGGATTCTGAACCCTCTAAGGGTCCTGAGGCTTCCACTCAAGCCGTCATCCCAGGCTGCACTAAAGTGACCATGTTGGGGTGTAGTGGTGTAAGGCGTGTGTTCTCCTAGTTGTGTTTGTGGGGGTTGAGCTTTGCTCTTTCCGCCCGCCTCTCAACTGTCAATCAACTGTTTACTAACTACTTTTTTTCCCCTCACACCACACACACACACACACACACACACACACACACACACACACACACACAGGAAGCAGCCCGTGACAGCTGACTAACTCCCAGGTACCTATTTACTGCTAGGAAACGGGGGCATTCAGGGTGAAAGAAACTTTGCCCATTTGTTTCTGCCTGGTGCGGGAATCGAACCCGCGCCACAGAATTATGAGTCTTGCGCGATCTCCACCAGGCTACCAGGCCCCCCTGTGTTGGGAAGACCGCGGAACTGCAGGCACAAATAGTAAATACACACACATGAACACCCACATGGTGAAAGTGAATGCATTTGTGTGTGTGTTTACTATTTGTGACTGCAGTACCGCGCTATTAGCTCTTGGACCCCACCTTTCTAACCAATTTATTTTCTTCTATTATGTCAACTACATATATTTCTAACACACACACACACTCACACATCTCCAGGAAGCTGCCCGTAGCAGCTGTCTAAGTCTCAGGTACCTATTAATGCTAAGTGAACAGGGCATCATGGTGAAAGAAATTCTGCCCATTTGTTTCTGCCTCGACCAGGAATCGAATCTAGCTCTCCATGTTTCTGGTCCTCCATGCGGATCTCTGTTCTCCCAGTCTATCTTCCCGTGGTTGAAGTCTCCCGTGGTTAGTAGTCCAGATCCATTACTGCCTCCTGACACTTTTGGGTGACATAGTCCATCATATCTCGTACAGACTTAGCTCTGAGGTCTGTGTCCCAAGGTATTTCCCTTAGGAAACTTCTCATCTCCTCATAATTTCCCTTTCGGTATGCCAGCCTTTTGTTTCCTAGTTCTTTTTTGGGGGAGATAATTCCTAGCTCTACCAGATACTCAAAGTTCAATACACTGTGGTCACTCATTCCCAAGGGTGCTTCCATCTTAACTTGCCTTATATCCCACTCATTTAGGGTATATATCAGATCGAGCATGGCTGGTTCATCGTCTCCTCTCATTCTTGTTGGTTCCTTGATGTGCTGGCTTATAAAGTTTCTTGTTGCCACGTCCAGCCGCTTAGCTCTCCGTGTTTCTGGTCCTCTGTTCTCCCAGTCTTTCTTCCTGTGGTTGAAGTCTCCCATGATTAGTAGTCCAGTTCCATTCCTGTTAGCATCAGAAGCTGCTCTCTCTATTATGTTAATGGTGGCCATGTTGTTTGTATCATATTCCTGTCTGGGTCTTCTGTCATTTGGTGGTGGATTATATATGACTACGACTATAATTTTTTGTCCAACAGTTGTTATGGTACCTGTTATGTAGTCACTGAAACCTTCACAGCCCTGAATACCCATCTCCTCAAAATCCCAGCCTTTTCTTACCAGCAGAGCTACACCACCACCACCACCTCTTCCTTCTCTCTCTTTCCTTATAACATAATAGTCCTGTGGGAACATTGCATTTGTTATGGTTTTCGTTAGCTTTTTTTCTGTGAGTGCAATTATGTCTGGGGTTTCCTCTAGTACCCATTCTCCAAGTTCATTAGCTTTATTTGTAATTTCATCTATTTTAATGTACATTGCCTTGAGGCTCACTTTCTTCTGTCCCTTCTCAAATCGCCTCCTTGGTGAGTGTTCTGCTGGTGGGGAAAGCTGTTCCATGGGTGTGAGGATTTGTGAGGTGGATAATAAGGTTTCAGGGGATACTGGGGTGAAGGTTGGGGGTTCAAGAGAAGTGGAGGGAACAGGGAGGGATATATAAGATAAAGAGGGAAGGAGGACAGGAAGGAAAAGGGGGAAGGGGGGACATGGCAGGAGGAGGGGAGGGGTAGCAGGGTGGGAATGGGGTGTGGGGGGGAGGGATATTTAGCTGAGCATTTGAGTGGGGGCAGGGAGGGTTTGGGGTAGGGGGGGTTTGTATGCAGAGGAGGGTTGGATGGTGCCCTCCCCTCTGGTGATACTGGGTTGCTGGTTGTGGGTTCCCCCCTCACCTCTGAGGATGTGTTGAAAGCTGTGATTTTCTAGTTTTCCCCCTCTAGCCCTGCGCTTCCTCCTTGCTTTAGCTGCCAGGGCTCTCTCCTCCCTCGTCATGTCCCTCTGGAGGAATACTTTATTTTAATTCTCCCACATATTCCAGGTGGCTCATCCTTGTTAGAATCTTCTCCTTTGTGTTCTCGTTTGCAAACACTCTCTTTAACATGGGGTCTCAGTCTTTGTTGTACCAGCCTAGCCTGAAAACCTTCTCAATGCTATGCTCAGCTCCTTCCATCTCTAGTGCCTTCAGTATTTCATTCACTGCCACTTTGTCCTTATCATTCCACTCTCTCCTATTAGGGCCTTCCTGCTCTTTAATACCCACAGCTTCCACTGATCTTTTTCTTTCCAGCAGCTGGCCAGTGGAGCGAGCCGCTTCCTGTGAGGTGGCAGGAGTAGGGCAGGATGGGGAGGGGGAGAGAGGGAGAAAGAGAAAGAGAGAGAGGAAGAGAGAGAGTTGGTGAAAGAGAGGGGAGTGAGAGTGGGGTGAGAGAGAGGGGTGAGAAAGTGGGGTGAGAGAGAGATGGGTGAGAGAGATGGGTGAGAGAGAGGGGTGAGAGAGCGGGGTGAGAGAGTGGGGGGAGTGGAAGGGGGTGAGAGAGTGGAATGGAAATAATGGAATAGTGGGGGAATAGGGGGTGGAAAGGGGGGCTGTGCTTAGGAGGAGGGGGGGGGGGAGATTTGGATAGTGCTAGGGCGTGGAATGCTGGGAGGGGGGGGATAAGGGATATAGTTGGTCAACAGGGCCTGAAAGGTGAGCTAGACAGATAGGAAGAGACGTAGGGAGGAAGGTGGTACAGGGGGGGGGGAGAGAGGTGGGGGATCAAGAGAGATGGAGAGAGAGGCTCTGGCTCTTTGGTCCCGCCTCTCAACCGTCATTCAACAAGTGTACAGGTTCCTGACCTGTGTGTGTGTGAGTTTGTGTGGTCAGGCAAGAGGTGTGTTAGTGCGGGGGCGTTTGTGTATAGGGGGGTATAGGGGGAGGGGGGAGTCTTGGGAGGTCTTGGGAGGCGTGGGAAATTGGTGGGGTGGATGAACGGTCACCAGGATAGACAGCGTAGAGGATAGATAAATGAGTGTATGTGTGTGTGTGTGTGTGTGTGTGTGTGTGTGTGTGTGTGTGTGTGTGTGTGTGTGTGTGTGTGTGTGTGTGTGTGTGTGTGTGTGTGTGTGTGTGTACTCAGCTATTTGTACTCATCTATTTGTGCTTGCTGGGTTGAGCTCTGGCTCTTTGGTCCCGCCTCTCAACTGTCAATCAACAGGTGTACAGGTTCTATCATATCTACACTTGAAGCTGTGTATGGAGTCAGCCTCCACCACATCACTTACTAATGCATTCCATTTGTTTACTAAACTGACACTGAAAAAAATTCTAATGTCTATATGGCTCATTTGGGCACTCAATTTCCACCTGTGTCCCCTAGTGCGTGTGCCCCTTGTGTTAAATAGCATGTCCATATCTACCTTATCGATCCCGTTGATAAGCTTGTGTGTGGCAGTCATGTCCCCCTTAACTCTTCTGTCTTCCAGCGACGTGAGGTTTAACTCCCGTAGCCTCTCTTCGTAGCTCATACCTCTCAGCTCGGGTACTTTCCAGTAGCTGGCTAGTGGAGCATGTTGCTTCCTGTGTGTGTATGTGCACGTGTGTGTGGGTGTGTGCTGCCATTACTGCTTGGGGAGTGTTGACACCCAGTAGGGTTAGTGAGAGCAGGGTGTGGAAGGTGCAGCCAGTCGCGGGGACGACGCTCCCCGCCGAGTGCAGTCACTATTGACCCTTCACACACTAGGGTGCCGTCACTATTTTTAGTTCAGGCACATAAAACTCCGTGAGTGCAGCTCACGTATATTTCAACCCTCAGGGCTGAAGACTCGCCATGTGGGTACACGGACGGAGTCTATCATTATAATTGTTCTTTCTGTTCTATTCTAACAGTTCCGAGCAGGTATATAGCATTCCTTCCCTCTCCTCTCTCCCTTAACCCTCCACCCTTCCCTCTCCTCCCTCCCTTAACACCACCCCCTTCCCTGGCCTCTCTCCCTTAACCCCACCTCCCTTCCCTCTCCTCTCTCCCTTAACCCCACCTCCCTTCCCTCTCCTCTCTCCCTTAACCCCCCTCCCTTCCCTCTCCTCTCTCCCTTAACCCCACCTCCCTTCCCTCTCCTCTCTCCCTTAACACCACCTCCCTTCCCTCTCCTCTCTCCCTTAACCCCACCTCCCTTCCCTCTCCTCTCTCCCTTAACACCACCTCCCTTCCCTCTCCTCTCTCCCTTAACACCACCTCCCTTCCCTCTCCTCTCTCCCTTAACCCCACCTCCCTTCCCTCTCCTCTCTCCCTTAACACCACCACCCTTCCCTCTCCTCTCTCCCTTAACACCACCTCCCTTCCCTCTCCTCTCTCCCTTAACCCCACCTCCCTTCCCTCTCCTCTCTCCCTTAACACCACCACCCTTCCCTCTCCTCTCTCCCTTAACCCCACCTCCCTTCCCTCTCCTCTCTCCCTTAACACCACCTCCCTTCCCTCTCCTCCCTCCCTTAACACCACCTCCCTTCCCTCTCCTCCCTCCCTTAACACCACCTCCCTTCCCTCTCCTCTCTCCCTTAACCCCACCTCCCTTCCCTCTCCTCTCTCCCTTAACACCACCACCCTTCCTTCTCCTCTCTCCCTTAACACCACCTCCCTTCCCTCTCCTCCCTCCCTTAACACCACCTCCCTTCCCTCTCCTCTCTCCCTTAACACCACCTCCCTTCCCTCTCCTCTCTCCCTTAACACCACCACCCTTCCTTCTCCTCTCTCCCTTAACACCACCTCCCTTCCCTCTCCTCCCTCCCTTAACACCACCACCCTTCCTTCTCCTCTCTCCCTTAACACCACCTCCCTTCCCTCTCCTCCCTCCCTTAACCCCACCACCCTTCCCTCTCCTCTCTCCCTTAACACCACCTCCCTTCCCTCTCCTCCCTCCCTTAACCCCACCTCCCTTCCCTCTCCTCTCAACGTGACCACTACCACGTTGGCTGGTAGGGGTCACGTTGGCTGGTAGGGGTCACGTTGGATATTAGGGGTCACGTTGGCAGGTAGGGGTCACGTTGGATATTAGGGGTCACGTTGGATATTAGGGGTCACGTTGGATATTAGGGGTCACGTTGGCAGGTAGGGGTCACGTTGGATATTAGGGGTCACGTTGGATATTAGGGGTCACGTTGGATATTAGGGGTCACGTTGGATATTAGGGGTCACGTTGGATATTAGGGGTCACGTTGGATATTAGGGGTCACGTTGGATATTAGGGGTCACGTTGGATATTAGGGGTCACGTTGGCTGGTAGGGGTCACGTTGGCTGGTAGGGGGGTCACGTTGGCTGGTAGGGGTCACGTTGGATATTAGGGGTCACGCTGGCTGGGAGGGGTCACGTTGGATATTAGGGGTCACGTTGGCTGGTAGGGGTCACGTTGGCTGGTAGGGGGGTCACGTTGGCTGGTAGGGGTCACGTTGGATATTAGGGGTCACGCTGGCTGGGAGGGGTCACGTTGGATATTAGGGGTCACGTTGGATATTAGGGGTCACGTTGGATATTAGGGGTCACGTTGGATATTAGGGGTCACGCTGGCTGGTAGGGGTCACGTTGGCTGGTAGGGGTCACGTTGGATATTAGATGTCACGTTGGCTGGTAGGGGTCACGTTGGATATTAGATGTCACGTTGGCTGGTAGGGGTCACGTTGGTTGGTAGGGGGGGTCACGTTGGCTGGTAGGGGTCACGTTGGATATTAGGGGTCACGTTGGCTGGTAGGGGTCACGTTGGATATTAGGGGTCACGTTGGCTGGTAGGGGTCACGTTGGCTGGTAGGAGTCACGTTGGCTGGTAGGGGTCACGTTGGATATTAGGGGTCACGTTGGCTGGAAGGGGTCACGTTGGATATTAGGGGTCACGTTGGCTGGTAGGGGTCACGTTGGATATTAGGGGTCACGTTGGCTGGTAGGGGTCACGTTGGATATTAGGGGTCACGTTGGCTGGTAGGGGTCACGTTGGATATTAGGGGTCACGTTGGATATTAGGGGTCAGGTTGGCTGGTAGGGGTCACGTTGGCTGGTAGGGGTCACGTTGGATATTAGTGGTCACGTTGGCTGGTAGGGGTCACGTTGGCTGGTAGGGGTCACGTTGGCTGGTAGGGGTCACGTTGGCTGGTAGGGGTCACGTTGTTGGCTGGTAGGGGTCACGTTGGCTGGTAGGGGTCACGTTGTTGGCTGGTAGGGGTCACGTTGTTGGCCGGTAGTGGTCACGTTGTTGGCTGGTAGTGGTCACGTTGTTGGCTGGTAGGGGTCACGTTGGCTGGTAGGGGTCACGTTGGATATTAGGGGTCACGTTGGCTGGTAGGGGTCACGTTGGATATTAGGGGTCACGTTGGCTGGTAGGGGTCACGTTGGATATTAGGGGTCACGTTGGCTGGTAGGGGTCACGTTGGATATTAGGGGTCACGTTGGCTGGTAGGGATCACGTTGGATATTAGGGGTCACGTTGGCTGGTAGGGGTCACGTTGGATATTAGGGGTCACGTTGGCTGGTAGGGGTCACGTTGGATATTAGGGGTCACGTTGGCTGGTAGGGGTCACGTTGGATATTAGGGGTCATGATGGATATTTGGGGTCACGTTGGATATTAGGGGTCACGTTGGCTGGTAGGGGTCACGTTGGATATTAGGGGTCACGTTGGCTGGTAGGGATCACGTTGGATATTAGGGGTCACGATGGATATTTGGGGTCACGTTGGATATTAGGGGTCACGTTGGCTGGTAGGGGTCACGTTGGCTGGTAGGGGTCACGTTGGATATTAGGGGTCACGATGGATATTTGGGGTCACGTTGGATATTAGGGGTAACGATGGATATTTGGGGTCACGTTGGATATTAGGGGTCACGTTGGCTGGTAGGGGTCACGTTGGATATTAGGGGTCACGTTGGTTGGTAGGGGTCACGTTGGATATTAGGGGTCACGTTGGATATTAGGGGTCACGTTGGATATTAGGGGTCACGTTGGCTGGTAGGGGTCACGTTGGCTGGTAGGGGTCACGTTGGCTGGTAGGGGTCACGTTGGATATTAGGGGTCACGATGGATATTTGGGGTCACGTTGGATATTAGGGGTCACGATGGATATTTGGGGTCACGTTGGATATTAGGGGTCACGTTGGCTGGTAGGGATCATGTTGGATATTAGGGGTCACGATGGATATTTGGGGTCACGTTGGATATTAGGGGTCACGTTGTTGGTTGGTGGGGGTCACGTTGGCTGGTAGGGGTCACGTTGGCAGGTAGGGGTCACGTTGGATATTAGGGGTCACGTTGGATATTAGGGGTCACGTTGGCTGGTAGGGGTCACGTTGGCTGGTAGGGGTCACGTTGGCTGATAGTGGTCACGTTGTTTGGTAGGGATCACGTTGGATAATAGGGGTCACGATGGATATTAGGGGTCACGTTGGCTGGTAGGGGTCACGTTGGATAATAGGGGTCACGATGGATATTAGGGGTCACGTTGGATATTTGGGGTCACGTTGGATATTAGGGGTAACGTTGGATATTTTGGGTCACGTTGGATATTAGGGGTCACGTTGGCTGGTAGGGGTCACGTTGGCTGGTATGTGTCACGTTGGCTGGAAGAGGTAACGTTGGATATTAGGGGTCACGTTGGCTGGTAGGGGTCACGTTGGATATTAGGGGTCACGTTGGCTGGTATGGGTCACGTTGGATATTAGGGGTCACGTTGGCTGGTAGGGGTCACGTTGGATATTAGGGGTCACGTTGGCTGGTAGGGGTCACGTTGGCTGGTAGGGGTCACGTTGGCTGGTAGGGGTCACGTTGGATATTAGGGGTCACGTTGGCTGGTAGGGGTCACGTTGGATATTAGGGGTCACGTTGGCTGGTAGGGGTCACGTTGGCTGGTAGGGGTCACGTTGGCTGGTAGGGGTCACGTTGGATATTAGGGGTCACGTTGGCTGGTAGGGGTCACGTTGGATATTAGGGGTCACGTTGGCTGGTAGGGGTCACGTTGCATATTAGGGGTCACGTTGGCTGGTAGGGGTCACGTTGGCTGGTAGGGGTCACGTTGGATATTAGGGGTCACGTTGGCTGGTAGGGGTCACGTTGGCTGGCAGGGGTCACGTTGGCTGGTAGGGGTCACGTTGGCAGGTAGGGGTCACGTTGGCTGGTAGGGGTCACGTTGGATATTAGGGGTCACATTGGCTGGTAGGGGTCACGTTGGCTGGCAGGGGTCACGTTGGCTGGTAGGGGTCACGTTGTTGGCTGGTAGGGGTCACGTTGGATATTAGGGGTCACGTTGGCTGGTAGGGGTCACGTTGGATATTAGGGGTCACGTTGGCTGGTAGTGGTCACGTTGGATATTAGGGGTCACGATGGCTGGTAGGGGTCACGTTGGATATTAGGGGACACGATGGCTGGTAGGGGTCACGTTGGCTGGTAGGGGTCACGTTGGCTGGTAGGGGTCACGTTGGCTGGTAGGGGTCACGTTGGCTGGTAGGGGTCACGTTGACTGGTAGGGCTCACGTTGGCTGGTAGGGGTAACGTTGGCTGGAAGGGGTCACGTTGGATATTAGGGGTCACGGTGGCTGGTAGGGGTCACGTTGGATATTAGGGGTCACGTTGGCTGGTAGGGATCACGTTGGATATTAGGGGTCACGATGGATATTTGGGGTCACGTTGGATATTAGGGGTCACGTTGGCTGGTAGGGGTCACGTTGACTGGTAGGGGTCACGTTGGCTGGTAGGGGTCACGTTGGCTGGTATGGGTCACGTTGGCTGGTAGGGGTCACGTTGGCTGGTAGGGGTCACGTTGGATATTAGGGGTCACGTTGGCTGGTAGGGGTCACGTAGGCTGGTAGGGGTCACGTTGGCTGGTAGGGGTCACGTTGGCTGGTAGGGGTCACGTTGGCTGGTAGGGGTCACGTTGGCTGGTAGGGGTCACGTTGGCTGGTAGGGGTCACGTTGGCTGGTAGGGGTCACGTTGGATATTAGGGGTCACGATGGCTGGTAGGGGTCACGTTGGCTGGTAGGGGTCACGTTGGATATTAGGGGTCACGTTGGCTGGTAGGGGTCGCGTTGGATATTAGGGGTCACGATGGATATTTGGGGTCACGTTGGATATTAGGGGTCACGTTGGCTGGTAGGGGTCACGTTGGATATTAGGGGTCACGTTGGCTGGTAGGGGTCACGTTGGATATTAGGGGGCACGATGGATATTTAGGGTCACGTTGGATATTAGGGGTCACGTTGGCTGGTAGGGCTCACGTTGGATATTAGGGGTCACGTTGGCTGGAAGGGGTCACGTTGGATATTAGGGGTCACGTTGGCTGGTAGGGGTCACGTTGGCTGGTAGGGGTCACGTTGGCTGGTAGGGGTCACGTTGGATATTTGGGGTCACGATGGATATTTGGGGTCACGTTGGATATTAGGGGTCACGTTGGCTGGTAGGGATCATGTTGGATATTAGGGGTCACGATGGATATTTGGGGTCACGTTGGATATTAGGGGTCACGTTGTTGGCTGGTAGGGGTCACGTTGGCTGGTAGGGGTCACGTTGGCTGGTAGGGGTCACGTTGGATATTAGGGGTCACGTTGGATATTAGGGGTCACGTTGGCTGGTAGGGGTCACGTTGGTTGGTAGGGGTCACGTTGGCTGGTAGGGGTCACGTTGGCTGATAGTGGTCACGTTGGTTGGTAGGGATCACGTTGGATAATAGGGGTCACGATGGATATTAGGGGTCACGTTGGATATTTGGGGTCACGTTGGATATTAGGGGTCACGTTGGATATTTTGGGTCACGTTGGCTGGTAGGGGTCACGTTGGCTGGTAGGGGTCACGTTGGCTGGTAGAGGTAACGTTGGATATTAGGGGTCACGTTGGCTGGTAGGGGTCAAGTTGGATATTAGGGGTCACGTTGGCTGGTAGGGGTCACGTTGGATATTAGGGGTCACGTTGGCTGGTAGGGGTCACGTTGGATATTAGGGGTCACGTTGGCTGGTAGGGGTCACGTTGCCTGGTAGGGGTCACGTTGGCTGGTAGGGGTCACGTTGGATATTAGGGGTCACGTTGGCTGGTAGGGGTCACGTTGGATATTAGGGGTCACGTTGGCTGGTAGGGGTCACGTTGCATATTAGGGGTCACGTTGGCTGGTAGGGGTCACGTTGGCTGGTAGGGGTCACGTTGGATATTAGGGGTCACGTTGGCTGGTAGGGGTCACGTTGGCTGGTAGGGGTCACGTTGGCTGGTAGGGGTCACGTTGGATATTAGGGGTCACGTTGGCTGGTAGGGGTCACGTTGGCTGGTAGGGGTCACGTTGGCTGGCATATGTCACGTTGGCTGGTAGGGGTCACGTTGTTGGCTGGTAGGGGTCACGTTGTTGGCTGGTAGGGGTCACGTTGGATATTAGGGGTCACGTTGGCTGGTAGGGGTCACGTTGGATATTAGGGGTCACGTTGGCTGGTAGGGGTCACGTTGGATATTAGGGGTCACGTTAGCTGGTAGGGGTCACGTTGGATATTAGGGGTCAGGTTGGCTGGTAGGGGTCACGTTGGCTGGTAGGGGTCACGTTGGATATTAGGGGTCACGATGGCTGGTAGGGGTAACGTTGGATATTAGGGGTCACGATGGCTGGTAGGGGTCACGTTGGCTGGTAGGGGTCACGTTGGCTGGTAGGGGTCACGTTGGCTGGTAGGGGTCTCGTTGGCTGGTAGGGGTCACGTTGGCTGATAGAGGTCACGTTGGCTGGTAGGGGTCACGTTGGATATTAGGGGTCACGTTGGCTGGTAGGGGTCACGTTGGATATTAGGGGTCACGTTGGCTGGTATAGGGATCACGTTGGATATTAGGGGTCACGATGGATATTTGGGGTCACGTTCGATATTAGGGGTCACGTTGGCTGGTAGGGGTCACGTTGACTGGTAGGGGTCACGTTGGCTGGTAGGGGTTACGTTGGCTGGTAGGGGTCACGTTGGCTGGTAGGGGTCACGTTGGCTGGTAGGGGTCACGTTGGCTGGTAGGGGTCACATTGGCTGGTAGGGGTCACGTAGGCTGGTAGGGGTCACGTTGGCTGGTAGGGGTCACGTTGGCTGGTAGGGGTCACGTTGGCTGGTAGGGGTCACGTTGGATATTAGGGGTCACGTTGGCTGGTAGGGGTCGCGTTGGATATTAGGGGTCACGATGGATATTTGGGGTCACGTTGGATATTAGGGGTCACGTTGGCTGGTAGGGGTCACGTTGGATATTAGGGGTCACGTTGGCTGGTAGGGGTCACGTTGGATATTAGGGGGCACGATGGATATTTGGGGTCACGTTGGATATTAGGGGTCACGTTGGCTGGTAGGGCTCACGTTGGATATTAGGGGTCACGTTGGCTAGAAGGGGTCACGTTGGATATTAGGGGTCACGTTGGCTGGTAGGGGTCACGTTGGCTGGTAGGGGTCACGTTGGCTGGTAGGGGTCACGTTGGCTGGTAGGGGTCACGTTGGATATTTGGGGTCACGATGGATATTTGGGGTCACGTTGGATATTAGGGGTCACGTTGGCTGGTAGGGATCATGTTGGATATTAGGGGTCACGATGGATATTTGGGGTCACGTTGGATATTAGTGGTCACGTTGTTGGCTGGTAGGGGTCACGTTGGCTGGTAGGGGTCACGTTGGATATTACGGGTCACGTTGGATATTAGGGGTCACGTTGGCTGGTAGGGGTCACGTTGGCTGGTAGGGGTCACGTTGGCTGGTAGGGGTCACGTTGGCTGATAGTGGTCACGTTGGTTGGTAGGGATCACGTTGGATAATAGGGGTCACGATGGATATTAGGGGTCACGTTGGATATTTGGGGTCACGTTGGATATTAGGGGTCACGTTGGATATTTTGGGTCACGTTGGCTGGTAGGGGTCACGTTGGCTGGTAGGGGTCACGTTTACTGGTAGAGGTAACGTTGGATATTAGGGGTCACGTTGGCTGGTAGGGGTCAAGTTGGATATTAGGGGTCACGTTGGCTGGTAGGGGTTACGTTGGATATTAGGGGTCACGTTGGCTGGTAGGGGTCACGTTGCATATTAGGGGTCACGTTGGCTGGTAGGGGTCACGTTGCCTGGTAGGGGTCACGTTGGCTGGTAGGGGTCACGTTGGATATTAGGGGTCACGTTGGCTGGTAGGGGTCACGTTGGATATTAGGGGTCACGTTGCATATTAGGGGTCACGTTGGCTGGTAGGGGTCACGTTGGCTGGTAGGGGTCACGTTGGCTGGTAGGGGTCACGTTGGATATTAGGGGTCACGTTGGCTGGTAGGGGTCACGTTGGCTGGTAGGGGTCACGTTGGCTGGTAGGGGTCACGTTGGCTGGTAGGGGTCACGTTGGCTGGTAGGGGTCACGTTGGCTGGTAGGGGTCACGTTGGATATTAGGGGTCACGATGGCTGGTAGGGGTCACGTTGGCTGGTAGGGGTCACGTTGGATATTAGGGGTCACGTTGGCTGGTAGGGGTCGCGTTGGATATTAGGGGTCACGATGGATATTTGGGGTCACGTTGGATATTAGGGGTCACGTTGGCTGGTAGGGGTCACGTTGGATATTAGGGGTCACGTTGGCTGGTAGGGGTCACGTTGGATATTAGGGGGCACGATGGATATTTGGGGTCACGTTGGATATTAGGGGTCACGTTGGCTGGTAGGGCTCACGTTGGATATTAGGGGTCACGTTGGCTGGAAGGGGTCACGTTGGCTGGTAGGGGTCACGTTGGCTGGTAGGGGTCACGTTGGCTGGTAGGGGTCACGTTGGATATTTGGGGTCACAATGGATATTTGGAGTCACGTTGGATATTAGGGGTCACGTTGGCTGGTAGGGATCATGTTGGATATTAGGGGTCACGATGGATATTTGGGGTCACGTTGGATATTAGGGGTCACGTTGTTGGCTGGTAGGGGTCACGTTGGCTGGTAGGGGTCACGTTGGCTGGTAGGGGTCACGTTGGATATTAGGGGTCACGTTGGATATTAGGGGTCACGTTGGCTGGTAGGGGTCACGTTGGTTGGTAGGGGTCACGTTGGCTGGTAGGGGTCACGTTGGCTGATAGTGGTCACGTTGATTGGTAGGGATCACGTTGGATAATAGGGGTCACGATGGATATTAGGGGTCACGTTGGATATTTGGGGTCACGTTGGATATTAGGGGTCACGTTGGATATTTTGGGTCACGTTGGCTGGTAGGGGTCACGTTGGCTGGTAGGGGTCACGTTGGCTGGTAGAGGTAACGTTGGATATTAGGGGTCACGTTGGCTGGTAGGGGTCAAGTTGGATATTAGGGGTCACGTTGGCTGGTAGGGGTCACGTTGGATATTAGGGGTCACGTTGGCTGGTAGGGGTCACGTTGGATATTAGGGGTCACGTTGGCTGGTAGGGGTCACGTTGCCTGGTAGGGGTCACGTTGGCTGGTAGGGGTCACGTTGGATATTAGGGGTCACGTTGGCTGGTAGGGGTCACGTTGGATATTAGGGGTCACGTTGGCTGGTAGGGGTCACGTTGCATATTAGGGGTCACGTTGGCTGGTAGGGGTCACGTTGGCTGGTAGGGGTCACGTTGGATATTAGGGGTCACGTTGGCTGGTAGGGGTCACGTTGTCTGGTAGGGGTCACGTTGGCTGGTAGTTGTCACGTTGGCTGGTAGGGGTCACGTTGGATATTAGGGGTCACGTTGGCTGGTAGGGGTCACGTTGGCTGGTAGGGGTCACGTTGGCTGGCATATGTCACGTTGGCTGGTAGGGGTCACGTTTTTGGCTGGTAGGGGTCACGTTGGATATTAGGGGTCACGTTGGCTGGTAGGGGTCACGTTGGATATTAGGGGTCACGTTGGCTGGTAGGGGTCACGTTGGATATTAGGGGTCACGTTAGCTGGTAGGGGTCACGTTGGATATTAGGGGTCAGGTTGGCTGGTAGGGGTCACGTTGGCTGGTAGGGGTCACGTTGGATATTAGGGGTCACGATGGCTGGTAGGGGTAACGTTGGATATTAGGGGTCACGATGGCTGGTAGGGGTCACGTTGGCTGGTAGGGGTCACGTTGGCTGGTAGGGGTCACGTTGGCTGGTAGGGGTCACGTTGGCTAGTAGGGGTCACGTTGACTGGTAGGGGTCACGTTGGCTGATAGAGGTCACGTTGGCTGGTAGGGGTCACGTTGGATATTAGGGGTCACGTTGGCTGGTAGGGGTCACGTTGGATATTAGGGGTCACGTTGGCTGGTATAGGGATCACGTTGGATATTAGGGGTCACGATGGATATTTGGGGTCACGTTGGATATTAGGGGTCACGTTGGCTGGTAGG
The DNA here is from genome assembly GCF_040958095.1 of Procambarus clarkii. Lineage (NCBI taxonomy): Eukaryota > Metazoa > Arthropoda > Malacostraca > Decapoda > Cambaridae > Procambarus > Procambarus clarkii. The sequence goes on along the minus strand of NC_091152.1, from coordinate 58,033,305 downwards.
GGTCACGTTGACTGGTAGGGGTCACGTTGGCTGGTAGGGGTTACGTTGGCTGGTAGGGGTCACGTTGGCTGGTAGGGGTCACGTTGGCTGGTAGGGGTCACGTTGGATATTAGGGGTCACATTGGCTGGTAGGGGTCACGTAGGCTGGTAGGGGTCACGTTGGCTGGTAGGGGTCACGTTGGCTGGTAGGGGTCACGTTGGCTGGTAGGGGTCACGTTGGATGGTAGGGGTCACGTTGGCTGGTAGGGGTCACGTTGGATATTAGGGGTCACGTTGGCTGGTAGGGGTCGCGTTGGATATTAGGGGTCACGATGGATATTTGGGGTCACGTTGGATATTAGGGGTCACGTTGGATATTAGGGGTCACGTTGGCTGGAAGGGGTCACGTTGGATATTAGGTGTCACGTTGGCTGGTAGGGGTCACGTTGGCTGGTAGGGGTCACGTTGGCTGGTAGGGGTCACGTTGGCTGGTAGGGGTCACGTTGGATATTTGGGGTCACGATGGATATTTGGGGTCACGTTGGATATTAGGGGTCACGTTGGCTGGTAGGGATCATGTTGGATATTAGGGGTCACGATGGATATTTGGGGTCACGTTGGATATTAGGGGTCACGTTGTTGGCTGGTAGGGGTCACGTTGGCTGGTAGGGGTCACGTTGGCTGGTAGGGGTCACGTTGGATATTACGGGTCACGTTGGATATTAGGGGTCACGTTGGCTGGTAGGGGTCACGTTGGCTGGTAGGGGTCACGTTGGCTGGTAGGGGTCACGTTGGCTGATAGTGGTCACGTTGGTTGGTAGGGATCACGTTGGATAATAGGGGTCACGTTGGCTGGTAGGGGTCAAGTTGGATATTAGGGGTCACGTTGGCTGGTAGGGGTTACGTTGGATATTAGGGGTCACGTTGGCTGGTAGGGGTCACGTTGGATATTAGGGGTCACGTTGGCTGGTAGGGGTCACGTTGCCTGGTAGGGGTCACGTTGGCTGGTAGGGGTCACGTTGGATATTAGGGGTCACGTTGGCTGGAAGGGGTCACGTTGGATATTAGGGGTCACGTTGGCTGGTAGGGGTCACGTTGGCTGGTAGGGGTCACGTTGGCTGGTAGGGGTCACGTTGGCTGGTAGGGGTCACGTTGGATATTTGGGGTCACGATGGATATTTGGGGTCACGTTGGATATTAGGGGTCACGTTGGCTGGTAGGGATCATGTTGGATATTAGGGGTCACGATGGATATTTGGGGTCACGTTGGATATTAGGGGTCACGTTGTTGGCTGGTAGGGGTCACGTTGGCTGGTAGGGGTCACGTTGGCTGGTAGGGGTCACGTTGGATATTACGGGTCACGTTGGATATTAGGGGTCACGTTGGCTGGTAGGGGTCACGTTGGCTGGTAGGGGTCACGTTGGCTGGTAGGGGTCACGTTGGCTGATAGTGGTCACGTTGGTTGGTAGGGATCACGTTGGATAATAGGGGTCACGTTGGATATTTGGGGTCACGTTGGATATTAGGGGTCACGTTGGATATTTTGGGTCACGTTGGCTGGTAGGGGTCACGTTGGCTGGTAGGGGTCACGTTGGCTGGTAGAGGTAACGTTGGATATTAGGGGTCACGTTGGCTGGTAGGGGTCAAGTTGGATATTAGGGGTCACGTTGGCTGGTAGGGGTTACGTTGGATATTAGGGGTCACGTTGGCTGGTAGGGGTCACGTTGGATATTAGGGGTCACGTTGGCTGGTAGGGGTCACGTTGCCTGGTAGGGGTCACGTTGGCTGGTAGGGGTCACGTTGGATATTAGGGGTCACGTTGGCTGGTAGGGGTCACGTTGGATATTAGGGGTCACGTTGCATATTAGGGGTCACGTTGGCTGGTAGGGGACACGTTGGCTGGTAGGGGTCACGTTGGATATTAGGGGTCACGTTGGCTGGTAGGGGTCACGTTGGCTGGTAGGGGTCACGTTGGCTGGTAGAGGTCACGTTGGCTGGTAGGGGTCACTTTGGATATTAGGGGTCACGTTGGCTGGTAGGGGTCACGTTGGCTGGTAGGGGTCACGTTGGATATTAGGGGTCACGTTGGCTGGTAGGGGTCACGTTGCCTGGTAGGGGTCACGTTGGCTGGTAGGGGTCACGTTGGATATTAGGGGTCACGTTGGCTGGTAGGGGTCACGTTGGATATTAGGGGTCACGTTGCATATTAGGGGTCACGTTGGCTGGTAGGGGTCACGTTGGCTGGTAGGGGTCACGTTGGATATTAGGGGTCACGTTGGCTGGTAGGGGTCACGTTGGCTGGTAGGGGTCACGTTGGCTGGTAGGGGTCACGTTGGCTGGTAGGGGTCACTTTGGATATTAGGGGTCACGTTGGCTGGTAGGGGTCACGTTGGCTGGTAGGGGTCACGTTGGCTGGCAGGGGTCACGTTGGCTGGTAGGGGTCACGTTGTTGGCTGGTAGGGGTCACGTTGGATATTAGGGGTCACGTTGGCTGGTAGGGGTCACGTTGGATATTAGGGGTCACGTTGGCTGGTAGGGGTCACGTTGGATATTAGGGGTCACGTTGGCTGGTAGGGGTCACGTTGGATATTAGGGGTCAGGTTGGCTGGTATGGGTCACGTTGGCTGGTAGGGGTCACGTTGGAAATTAGGGGTCACGATGGCTGGTAGGGGTAACGTTGGATATTAGGGGTCACGATGGCTGGTAGGGGTCACGTTGGCTGGTAGGGGTCACGTTGGCTGGTAGGGGTCACGTTGGCTGGTAGGGGTCACGTTGGCTGGTAGGGGTCACGTTGACTGGTAGGGGTCACGTTGGCTGATAGGGGTCACGTTGGCTGGTAGGGGTCACGTTGGATATTAGGGGTCACGTTGGCTGGTAGGGGTCACGTTGGATATTAGGGGTCACGTTGGCTGGTAGGGATCACGTTGGATATTAGGGGTCACGATGGATATTTGGGGGCTCGTTGGATATTAGGGGTCACGTTGGCTGGTAGGGGTCACGTTGACTGGTAGGGGTCACGTTGGCTGGTAGGGGTCACGTTGGCTGGTAGGGGTCACGTTGGCTGGTAGGGGTCACGTTGGCTGGTAGGGGTCACGTTGGATATTAGGGGTCACATTGGCTGGTAGGGGTCACGTAGGCTGGTAGTGGTCACGTTGGCTGGTAGGGGTCACGTTGGCTGGTAGGGGTCACGTTGGCTGGTAGGGGTCACGTTGGCCGGTAGGGGTCACGTTGGATATTAGGGGTCACGATGGCTGGTAGGGGTCACGTTGGCTGGTAGGGGTCACTTTGGATATTAGGGGTCACGTTGGCTGGTAGGGGTCGCGTTGGATATTAGGGGTCACGATGGATATTTGGGGTCACGTTGGATATTAGGGGTCACGTTGGCTGGTAGGGGTCACGTTGGATATTAGGGGTCACGTTGGCTGGTAGGGGTCCCGTTGGATATTAGGGGTCACGATGGATATTTGGGGTCACGTTGGATATTAGGGGTCACGTTGGCTGGTAGGGGTCACGTTGGATATTAGGGGTCACGATGGATATTTGGGGTCACGTTGGATATTAGGGGTCACGTTGGCTGGTAGGGGTCACGTTGGATATTAGGGGTCACGTTGGATATTAGGGGTCACGTTGGATATTAGGGGTCACGTTGGCTGGAAGGGGTCACGTTGGCTGGAAGGGGTCACGTTGGATATTAGAGGTCACGTTGGCTGGTAGGGGTCGCGTTGGATATTAGGGGTCACGTTGGCTGGTAGGGGTCACGTTGGATATTAAGGGTCACGTTGGCTGGTATGGGTCACGTTGGATATTAGTGGTCACGTTGGCTGGTAGGGGTCACGTTGGCTGGTAGGGGTCACGTTGGCTGGTAGGGGTCACGTTGGATATTAAGGGTCACGTTGGATATTAGGGGTCACGTTGGCTGGTAGGGGTCACGTTGGCTGGTAGGGGTCACGTTGACTGGTAGGGGTCACGTTGGCTGGTAGGGGTCACGTTGGCTGGTAGGGGTCACGTTGGCTGGTAGGGGTCACGTTGGCTGGTAGGGGTCACGTTTTCTGGTAGGGGTCACGTTGACTGATAGGGGTCACGTTGGCTGGTAGGGGTCACGTTGGCTGGTAGGGGTCACGTTGGATATTAGGGGTCACGTTGGCTGGTAGGGGTCACGTTGGCTGGTAGGGGTCACGTTGGATATTAGGGGTCAGGTTGGCTGGTATGGGTCACGTTGGCTGGTAGGGGTCACGTTGGAAATTAGGGGTCACGATGGCTGGTAGGGGTAACGTTGGATATTAGGGGTCACGATGGCTGGTAGGGGTCACGTTGGCTGGTAGGGGTCACGTTGGCTGGTAGGGGTCACGTTGGCTGGTAGGGGTCACGTTGGCTGGTAGGGGTCACGTTGACTGGTAGGGGTCACGTTGGCTGATAGGGGTCACGTTGGCTGGTAGGGGTCACGTTGGATATTAGGGGTCACGTTGGCTGGTAGGGGTCACGTTGGATATTAGGGGTCACGTTGGCTGGTAGGGATCACGTTGGATATTAGGGGTCACGATGGATATTTGGGGTCTCGTTGGATATTAGGGGTCACGTTGGCTGGTAGGGGTCACGTTGACTGGTAGGGGTCACGTTGGCTGGTAGGGGTCACGTTGGCTGGTAGGGGTCACGTTGGCTGGTAGGGGTCACGTTGGCTGGTAGGGGTCACGTTGGATATTAGGGGTCACATTGGCTGGTAGGGGTCACGTAGGCTGGTAGGGGTCACGTTGGCTGGTAGGGGTCACGTTGGCTGGTAGGGGTCACGTTGGCTGGTAGGGGTCACGTTGGCCGGTAGGGGTCACGTTGGATATTAGGGGTCACGATGGCTGGTAGGGGTCACGTTGGCTGGTAGGGGTCACTTTGGATATTAGGGGTCACGTTGGCTGGTAGGGGTCGCGTTGGATATTAGGGGTCACGATGGATATTTGGGGTCACGTTGGATATTAGGGGTCACGTTGGCTGGTAGGGGTCACGTTGGATATTAGGGGTCACGTTGGCTGGTAGGGGTCACGTTGGATATTAGGGGTCACGATGGATATTTGGGGTCACGTTGGATATTAGGGGTCACGTTGGCTGGTAGGGGTCACGTTGGATATTAGGGGTCACGATGGATATTTGGGGTCACGTTGGATATTAGGGGTCACGTTGGCTGGTAGGGGTCACGTTGGATATTAGGGGTCACGTTGGATATTAGGGGTCACGTTGGATATTAGGGGTCACGTTGGCTGGAAGGGGTCACGTTGGCTGGAAGGGGTCACGTTGGATATTAGGGGTCACGTTGGCTGGTAGGGGTCGCGTTGGATATTAGGGGTCACGTTGGCTGGTAGGGGTCACGTTGGATATTAAGGGTCACGTTGGCTGGTATGGGTCACGTTGGATATTAGTGGTCACGTTGGCTGGTAGGGGTCACGTTGGCTGGTAGGGGTCACGTTGGCTGGTAGGGGTCACGTTGGATATTAAGGGTCACGTTGGATATTAGGGGTCACGTTGGCTGGTAGGGGTCACGTTGGCTGGTAGGGGTCACGTTGACTGGTAGGGGTCACGTTGGCTGGTAGGGGTCACGTTGGCTGGTAGGGGTCACGTTGGCTGGTAGGGGTCACGTTGGCTGGTAGGGGTCACGTTTTCTGGTAGGGGTCACGTTGACTGATAGGGGTCACGTTGGCTGGTAGGGGTCACGTTGGCTGGTAGGGGTCACGTTGGATATTAGGGGTCACGTTGGCTGGTAGGGGTCACGTTGGCTGGTAGGGGTCACGTTGGCTGGTAGGGGTCACGTCTGCTGGTAGGGGTCACGTTGGCTGGTAGGGGTCACGTTAGCTGGTAGAGGTCACGTTGGATATTTAGGGGTCACGATGGATATTTGGGGTCACGTTGGATATTAGGGGTCACGTTGGCTGGTAGGGGTCACGTTGGATATTAGGGGTCACGTTGGCTGGTAGGGGTCACGTTGGATATTAGGGGGCACGATGGATATTTGGGGTCACGTTGGATATTAGGGGTCACGTTGGCTGGTAGGGCTCACGTTGGATATTAGGGGTCACGTTGGCTGGAAGGGGTCACGTTGGATATTAGGGGTCACGTTGGCTGGTAGGGGTCACGTTGGCTGGTAGGGGTCACGTTGGCTGGTAGGGGTCACGTTGGCTGGTAGGGGTCACGTTGGATATTTGGGGTCACGATGGATATTTGGGGTCACGTTGGATATTAGGGGTCACGTTGGCTGGTATGGATCATGTTGGATATTAGGGGTCACGATGGATATTTGGGGTCACGTTGGATATTAGGGGTCACGTGTTGGCTGGTAGGGGTCACGTTGGCTGGTAGGGGTCACGTTGGCTGGTAGGGGTCACGTTGGCTGGTAGGGGTCACGTTGGATATTAGGGGTCACGTTGGATATTAGGGGTCACGTTGGCTGGTAGGGGTCACGTTGGCTGGTAGGGGTCACGTTGGCTGGTAGGGGTCACGTTGGCTGATAGTGGTCACGTTGGTTGGTAGGGATCACGTTGGATAATAGGGGTCACGATGGATATTAGGGGTCACGTTGGATATTTGGGGTCACGTTGGATATTAGGGGTCACGTTGGATATTTTGGGTCACGTTGGCTGGTAGGGGTCACGTTGGCTGGTAGGGGTCACGTTGGCTGGTAGAGGTAACGTTGGATATTAGGGGTCACGTTGGCTGGTAGGGGTCACGTTGACTGGTAGGGGTCACGTTGGCTGGTAGGGGTCACGTTGGCTGGTAGGGGTCACGTTGGCTGGTAGGTGTCACGTTGGCTGGTAGGGGTCACGTTGGATATTAGGGGTCACGTTGGCTGGTAGGGGTCACGTAGGCTGGTAGGGGTCACGTTGGCTGGTAGGGGTCACGTTGGCTGGTAGGGGTCACGTTGGCTGGTAGGGGTCACGTTGGCTGGTAGGGGTCACGTTGGCTGGTAGGGGTCACGTTGGATATTAGGGGTCACGATGGCTGGTAGGGGTCACGTTGGCTGGTAGGGGTCACGTTGGATATTAGGGGTCACGTTGGCTGGTAGGGGTCGCGTTGGATATTAGGGGTCACGATGGATATTTGGGGTCACGTTGGATATTAGGGGTCACGTTGGCTGGTAGGGGTCACGTTGGATATTAGGGGTCACGTTGGCTGGAAGGGGTCACGTTGGATATTAGGGGTCACGTTGGCTGGTAGGGGTCACGTTGGCTGGTAGGGGTCACGTTGGCTGGTAGGGGTCACGTTGGATATTTGGGGTCACGATGGATATTTGGGGTCACGTTGGATATTAGGGGTCACGTTGTTGGCTGGTAGGGGTCACGTTGGCTGGTAGGGGTCACGTTGGCTGGTAGGGGTCACGTTGGATATTAGGGGTCACGTTGGATATTAGGGGTCACGTTGGCTGGTAGGGGACACGTTGGCTGGTAGGGGTCTTGTTGGCTGGTAGGGGTCACGTTGGCTGATAGTGGTCACGTTGGTTGGTAGGGATCACGTTGGATAATAGGGGTCACGATGGATATTAGGGGTCACGTTGGATATTTGGGGTCACGTTGGATATTAGGGGTCACGTTGGATATTTTGGGTCACGTTGGCTGGTAGGGGTCACGTTGGCTGGTAGGGGTCACGTTGGCTAGTAGAGGTAACGTTGGATATTAGGGGTCACGTTGGCTGGTAGGGGTCAAGTTGGATATTAGGGGTCACGTTGGCTGGTAGTGGTCACGTTGGATATTAGGGGTCACGTTGGCTGGTAGGGGTCACGTTGGATATTAAGGGTCACGTTGGCTGGTAGGGGTCACGTTGCCTGGTAGGGGTCACGTTGGCTGGTAGGGGTCACGTTGGATATTAGGGGTCACGTTGGCTGGTAGGGGTCACGTTGGATATTAGGGGTCACGATGGCTGGTAGGGGTCACGTTGCATATTAGGGGTCACGTTGGCTGGTAGGGGTCACGTTGGATATTAGGGGTCACGTTGGCTGGTAGGGGTCACGTTGGCTGGTAGGGGTCACGTTGGCTGGTAGGGGTCACGTTGGCTGGTAGGGGTCACGTTGGCTGGTAGGTGTCACGTTGGATATTAGGGGTCACGTTGGCTGGTAGGGGTCACGTTGGCTGGTAGGGGTCACGTTGGCTGACAGGGGTCACGTTGGCTGGTAGGGGTCACGTTGTTGGCTGGTAGGGGTCACGTTGGATATTAGGGGTCACGTTGGCTGGTAGGGGTCACGTTGGATATTAGGGGTCACGTTGGCTGGTAGGGGTCACGTTGGATATTAGGGGTCACGTTAGCTGGTAGGGGTCACGTTGGATATTAGGGGTCAGGTTGGCTGGTAGGGGTCACGTTGGCTGGTAGGGGTCACGTTGGATATTAGGGGTCACGATGGCTGGTAGGGGTAACGTTGGATATTAGGGGTCACGATGGCTGGTAGGGGTCACGTTGGCTGGTAGGGGTCACGTTGGCTAGTAGGGGTCAAGTTGGCTGGTAGGGGTCACGTTGACTGGTAGGGGTCACGTTGACTGGTAGGGGTCACGTTGGCTGATAGGGGTCACGTTGGCTGGTAGGGGTCACGTTGGATATTAGGGGTCACGTTGGCTGGTAGGGGTCACGTTGGATATTAGGGGTCACGTTGGCTGGTAGGGATCACGTTGGATATTAGGGGTCACGATGGATATTTGGGGTCACGTTGGATATTAGGGGTCACGTTGGCTGGTAGGGGTCACGTTGACTGGTAGGGGTCACGTTGGCTGGTAGGGGTTACGTTGGCTGGTAGGGGTCACGTTGGCTGGTAGGGGTCACGTTGGCTGGTAGGGGTCACGTTGGATATTAGAGGTCACATTGGCTGGTAGGGGTCACGTAGGCTGGTAGGGGTCACGTTGGCTGGTAGGGGTCACGTTGGCTGGTAGGGGTCACGTTGGCTGGTAGGGGTCACGTTGGCTGGTAGGGGTCACGTTGGCTGGTAGGGGTCACGTTGGATATTAGGGGTCACGTTGGCTGGTAGGGGTCGCGTTGGATATTAGGGGTCACGATGGATATTTGGGGTCACGTTGGATATTAGGGGTCACGTTGGCAGGTAGGGGTCACGTTGGATATTAGGGGTCACGTTGGCTGGTAGGGGTCACGTTGGCTATTAGGGGGCACGATGGATATTTGGGGTCACGTTGGATATTAGGGGTCACGTTGGCTGGTAGGGCTCACGTTGGATATTAGGGGTCACGTTGGCGGGAAGGGGTCACGTTGGATATTAGGGGTCACGTTGGCTGGTAGGGGTCACGTTGGCTTGTAGGGGTCACGTTGGCTGGTAGGGGTCACGTTGGATATTTGGGGTCACGATGGATATTTGGGGTCACGTTGGATATTAGGGGTCACGTTGGCTGGTAGGGATCATGTTGGATATTAGGGGTCACGATGGATATTTGGGGTCACGTTGGATATTAGGGGTCACGTTGTTGGCTGGTAGGGGTCACGTTGGCTGGTAGGGGTCACGTTGGCTGGTAGGGGTCACGTTGGATATTAGGGGTCACGTTGGATATTAGGGGTCACGTTGGCTGGTAGGGGTCACGTTGGCTGGTAGGGGTCACGTTGGCTGATAGTGGTCACGTTGGTTGGTAGGGATCACGTTGGATAATAGGGGTCACGATGGATATTAGGGGTCACGTTGGATATTTGGGATCACGTTGGATATTAGGGGTCACGTTGGATATTTTGGGTCACGTTGGCTGGTAGGGGTCACGTTGGCTGGTAGGGGTCACGTTGGCTGGTAGAGGTAACGTTGGATATTAGGGGTCACGTTGGCTGGTAGGGGTTAAGTTGGATATTAGGGGTCACGTTGCCTGGTAGGGGTCACGTTGGATATTTGGGGTCACGTTGGCTGGTAGGGGTCACGTTGGATATTAGGGGTCACGTTGGCTGGTAGGGGTCACGTTGCCTGGTAGGGGTCACGTTGGCTGGTAGGGGTCACGTTGGATATTAGGGGTCAAGTTGGCTGGTAGGGGTCACGTTGGATATTAGGGGTCACGTTGCATATTAGGGGTCACGTTGGCTGGTAGGGGTCACGTTGGCTGGTAGGGGTCACGTTGGCTGGTAGGGGTCACGTTGGCTGGTAGGGGTCACGTTGGATATTAGGGGTCACGTTGGCTGGTAGGGGTCACGTTGGCTGGTAGGGGTCACGTTGGCTGGTAGGGGTCACGTTGGATATTAGGGGTCACGTTGGCTGGTAGGGGTCACGTTGGCTGGTAGGAGTCACGTTGGCTGGCAGGGGTCACGTTGGCTGGTAGGGGTCACGTTGTTTGCTGGTAGGGGTCACGTTGGATATTAGGGGTCACGTTGGCTGGTAGGGGTCACGTTGGATATTAGGGGTCACGTTGGCTGGTAGGGGTCACGTTGGATATTAGGGGTCACGTTGGCTGGTAGGGGTCACGTTGGATATTAGGGGTCAGGTTGGCTGGTATGGGTCACGTTGGCTGGTAGGGGTCACGTTGGATATTAGGGGTCACGATGGCTGGTAGGGGTAACGTTGGATATTAGGGGTCACGATGGCTGGTAGGGGTCACGTTGGATATTAGGGGTCACGTTGGCTGGTAGGGGTCACGTTGGCTGGTAGGGGTCACGTTGGCTGGTAGGGGTCACGTTGACTGGTAGGGGTCACGTTGGCTGATAGGGGTCACGTTGGCTGGTAGGGGTCACGTTGGATATTAGGGGTCACGTTGGCTGGTAGGGGTCACGTTGGATATTAGGGGTCACGTTGGCTGGTAGGGATCACGTTGGATATTAGGGGTCACGATGGATATTTGGGGTCTCGTTGGATATTAGGGGTCACGTTGGCTGGTAGGGGTCACGTTGACTGGTAGGGGTCACGTTGGCTGGTAGGGGTCACGTTGGCTGGTAGGGGTCACGTTGGCTGGTAGGGGTCACGTTGGCTGGTAGGGGTCACGTTGGATATTAGGGGTCAAATTGGCTGGTAGGGGTCACGTAGGCTGGTAGGGGTCACGTTGGCTGGTAGGGGTCACGTTGGCTGGTAGGGGTCACGTTGGCTGGTAGGGGTCACGTTGGCTGGTAGGGGTCACGTTGGATATTAGGGGTCACGATGGCTGGTAGGGGTCACGTTGGCTGGTAGGGGTCACATTGGATATTAGGGGTCACGTTGGCTGGTAGGGGTCGCGTTGGATATTAGGGGTCACGATGGATATTTGGGGTCACGTTGGATATTAGGGGTCACGTTGGCTGGTAGGGGTCACGTTGGATATTAGGGGTCACGTTGGCTGGTAGGGGTCACGTTGGATATTAGGGGTCACGATGGATATTTGGGGTCACGTTGGATATTAGGGGTCACGTTGGCTGGTAGGGGTCACGTTGGGTATTAGGGGTCACGTTGGATATTAGGGGTCACGTTGGCTGGAAGGGGTCACGTTGGATATTAGAGGTCACGTTGGCTGGTAGGGGTCGCGTTGGATATTAGGGGTCACGTTGGCTGGTAGGGGTCACGTTGGATATTAGGGGTCACGTTGGCTGGTAGGGGTCACGTTGGATATTAGTGGTCACGTTGGCTGGTAGGGGTCACGTTGGCTGGTAGGGGTCACGTTGGCTGGTAGGGGTCACGTTGGATATTAAAGGTCACGTTGGATATTAGGGGTCACGTTGGCTGGTAGGGGTCACGTTGGCTGGTAGGGGTCACGTTGACTGGTAGGGGTCACGTTGGCTGGTAGGGGTCACGTTGGCTGGTAGGGGTCACGTTGGCTGGTAGGGGTCACGTTGGCTGGTAGAGGTCACGTTTTCTAGTAGGGGTCACGTTGACTGATAGGGGTCACGTTGGCTGGTAGGGGTCACGTTGGCTGGTAGGGGTCACGTTGGCTGGTAGGGGTCACGTTGGATATTAGGGGTCACGTTGGCTGGTAGGGGTCACGTTGGCTGGTAGGGGTCACGTTGGCTGGTAGGGGTCACGTCTGCTGGTAGGGGTCACGTTGGCTGGTAGGGGTCACGTTGGCTGGTAGGGGTCACGTTGGATATTTAGGGGTCACGATGGATATTTGGGGTCACGTTGGATATTAGGGGTCACGTTGGATATTAGGGGTCACGTTGGATATTAGGGGTCACGTTGGCTGATAGGGGTCACTTTTGTCAGTGATACCATTGAGGATATCTTCCCCCAGTCATCTGAGGCAGAGACAAGATGGTGGTGTAGGAGAGGTTCAACGGTGGAAGAGGTTGGGTTATCTCTTTATCAGTTAAGGTTCTCCTTCCCTTTGGTGACCTCGTCCACATAAACATTAGGAACCGTTGTAGACCAAGACCTGCTTCCTCCTGCAGCTCTGAGGAAGATCACCGTTGACCGAGGCATATTAAACTCTATTCCTACATGTCTGCAGACCACATATAAGTATTGAGGGACAATACAATGTTATGATGACCAACACCACACATCACACGCTGGAGTAACGACCTCGTTACAGTCCTTTCCTCCTCAGCTCTCTCTTGCCTATTTATTGCCTGTCCCTACCTCCTCATCACAATCGACTTGAGAATGGTCCAGGACGGACCGAAACGTCGTCGTCCCTTCAATTTCTAGTGTGTGGTCTGGTCAACAAAGGGAAGGTACTCCGGTGGATAGAGGAGTACCTAAGCAACAGGAGACAACGAGTCTGTGTGAGGGGTGAGGTCTCAGATTGGCGAAACGTTACAAGTGGAGTCCTGCAGGGGTCAGTCCTTGGACCAATACTGTTTCTGGTATATGTAAATGATCTCCCAGAAGGTATAGATTCGTTCCTCTCAATGTTTGCCGACGATGCAAAAATTATGAGGAGGATTGAAACAGAGGATGATAGTAGGAGGCTACAAGATGACCTAGATAGACTGAGTGAATGGTCAACAAATGGCTGTTGAAGTTCAACCCGAGTAAATGCAAAGTAATGAAACTAGGCAGTGGAAACAGGTGACCAGACACAGGATACAGAATAGCAGATGAAGTACTTAATGAAACAGGCAGAAAGAAAGATCTAGGAGTTGATATCACACCAAACCTGTCTCCTGAAGCCCACATAAAGAGAATAACGTCTGCGGCAAATGCGAGGCTGGCTAACATCAGAACGGCGTTCAGGAACCTGTGTAAGGAATCATTCAGAATCTTGTACACCACATATGTAAGACCAATCCTGGAGTATGCGACCCCAGCATGGAGCCCGTACCTTGTCAAGCATAAGACGAAGCTGGAAAAATCCAAAGGTATGCTACTAGACTAGTCCCAGAACTAAGAGGTATGAGTTATGAGGAAAGGCTCCGAGAAATGCACCTTACGACACTGGAAGACAGAAGAGTAAGGGGGGGGACATGATCACAACCTACAAAATCCTCAGGGGAATCGACCGGGTAAACAAGAATGAACTATTCAACACTGGAGGGACGCGAACAAGGGGACACAGGTGGAAGCTGAGTACCCAAATGAGCCACAGAGACATTAGAAAGAACTTTTTCAGTGTCAGAGTACTTAGTAAATGGAATGCACTAGGAAGTGATGTGGTGGAGGCTGACTCCATACACAGTTTCAAATGTAGATATGACAGAGCCCAGTAGGCTCAGGAATCTGTACATCAGTTGATTGACGGTTGAGAGCCAGAGCTCAACCCCTACAAACACAACTTGGTGAGTGCAACTAGGTGAGTACACACACAAACACACACACACACACAGTAATCACAGTAACGTGATGCATCAATGAGATAATCCGTCGGAGCTGTCATGAGGATTCCAACCTTCTGTATATACTGTGTCATATACAGATATAACACAAATACATATAAAAAATGTAATACATGTAACACAAACACATTAAAATACATATAACACAAACACATATAAAAATGCGTCTCGCTAAAAGGTTTCCATCAGAGCTTCACAACAGTCGTGTTTTTCTTCCCTAACTTCCTCTTCCAGTTCGAGAAATTCCCCGACGAAATTCGCCAATTGTGTTTCCCCGCAGGTTGTTCCTGTCATGTTAGTAGCGTGCCTGGAACTGTCTTCACCACAGTGTTCTCGTGACAACTCCCACATTTCCTTCACTAATCCTGGCTGGGATACACAGTGTCCGCCGCTCTAATTTAAACTTTCAGGCGTCTCACCTGACACAGAGTGAAAGCTACGCTCCTCCCAACTGACCTGAAAGTGATGGCTTCTCCCACACTAAATGCTCCAACTTTGTTCCTACAGAGCGCTGTAGGAACATTATATATATATATATATATATATATATATATATATATATATATATATATATATACTCCCTCTGGCTGGAAGAAGGGGGACCCATAGCCTCTGAGGAAACCACACATAACGCATTGGAGGGAATGTAGGTCCCCTCCAATACAGTTTCTGTGTGCTTTTCTCCTACCACCCCCTTCCCTTTTTTTTTTTTTCCTTTATTGTGTATTTAAAGGTTACAAAACATACAAGACAAATGCCTAAAGGTTATGGATCTCTTGAAGCTCCTCCGCTTCTGGACAGGAACCGAGGACGCAGCAAGCATTTCCCCTCTGGATCGCCACACTGAGACGCTGAAATAAAAAACTGGAAGCCCTTGGGTCTCTGGTCTATATATATATATATATATATATATATACAAGATATACATGGGTTGATACAAAAATAATAATGCAAAAAGGTGCTTAAAGGTTATGGATCTCTTGAAAAACACAACAATATATATATATATATATATATATATATATATATATATATATATATATATATATATATATATATATATATATATATATATATATATATATAGACCAGAGACCCAAGGGCTTCCAGTTTTATATATATATATATATATATATATATATATATATATATATATATATATATGTACATAAATATATATATATATATACATATATATATATATATATTGTGACGGTAACGCGTTGGTGTTCGGCTGTTTAAGGCTAGGGGTATGGCCTCGTCACATAGTTATAAAAAAAAAATAGAAAAACTGGAACTTCGTCTGTGGTAAGGTAAGGAGAAGACACACAAAACACAAGTAAACTTTAACAATGAAATTTTAATTACGTTAAATAAATCAAAACATGAAAATAATGCACAAACAAATTCTTATAATAAAATCAATGAATCAAAATAATAAGAATACTTAAATGACAAAATGAAAAGTTACGTTAAGGCAAAATAACAAGTGCAATACAAAAGTTAAGTGGGAGGTGCTGGAATATTGGCTTAAAGCCACCACCTCTCTCAGTACACGCTAGAGTCTAGCTGGGAGGTGTGATGGCTACGAAAGCACTGAACATTCTGAAGACTGATGTTGGGGCGACCCCAGACATCAGGTAGTATTGGGGGGGGCGAGGCAGGTGCAGCCAGACCGGCGACCAATCAGCGGAGCCGTAGCGATCAATGGGTAGTTTGGTGGTTGGAGTTCGAACAGGTGGCTGGCTGCATACGTTTTGCTCACCCTGGCAAGCCTTGCTGGTGTTGTTGTCGTTGTTGGACATTTCTTCCATAGTCGTATTATATAATTGTGACGACGTAATTATGAAGGGAAGAGCAGGCTCAATCTCTTGAAGGAGATTATCGTCACAACTCTCCCCCGAAGCCTGCGGTTCTGGAAGAAGTACGTCGTTATGTGGTGGAGTAATGGATGGAGTTGCTTCTACTTCATAAACTCTGGAGATATCATGGGCTAAGATGTTGTCAGACTCTTGGTATAGCGTGTCTCCAGGTTGAATTTCTGCAGTTAGCAAGCCCATAGTAGAAGACGTTGAGATGAGAAGTGGGCGTGCTGCAGGAGGTGTAGGGTGGTGTGGTCCGTATTGATGGTGGACCGAGCACTTTTCAGGTGTGGAGTGAAGTGCTGAAGCTTCAGGATGAGGAAGAGTAGCTCCTTGCCAATTGTTCCGTCGTTCCTTGTAGCAGTAGTCGCTGACAGGTGTATTCTTCTCGCCTCGTTGCTGCATCACGACACCACCATCGTCGGTACCATTGGCGTCGACATGGAGGATGTAGGGCTTATCTGACGAGGTGAGAGTGGAATTAGAAGAGGGCATAGGAGCACGAGTATTATCCTGAAAGCATTTGGGAAGATCATTAAGGATTTTGGAATTAGAAAGCGCCGACTCCTTGTCAGTGCTTTCGGGAGAAGAAGCTGGGATGGTCTCACTGTGGATGTAGGGTTCTGTGAAGGTAGAACAATTAATCAAGACAGTGGGAGGAGTACCATTATATTGCTTCAGGAGGTTGACGTGGCACAGCTGGGTCTTCCGCCGCCTATCTGGAGTCTCTATGACGTATGTGTTGTTGCTTCTGCACTCTTTGACGCAGTAGGGTCCTGAAAATTTGTTTTGTAAAGGTGAACCTGGGATAGGGAAATAAGCAAGGACGAAGTCTCCCGGCTTGAATTTTCTTACTTTGCTGGTCTGGTCGTAATGAGTCTTCATTCTCACCTGGGCTTTCAATAGATTATCATGAGCAAAGCGGTGGACTCTCTCTAGAATGTGTTGAAGGTTTTGAAGAAACTGGGGCACATTCTGATGCTCACTGAAGGTGGCATCTCTGAGAGAGTCTTTGAAAGCCTTAAGGGGAGTACGGCACTTACGGCCGTAGAGCATCTCATAAGGAGATACTCCTAGGGACTCATTGGGGAGACTTCTGAAAATACACATTATTAGGTCAATCTGCTTATCCCAATCCTTTGAGGTTTCACTACAAAACTTTTTCAAGAGTGCTTTGATGGTCTGATGACTACGTTCAAGAGAACCCTGTGAAGCAGGATGATAGGGGCTGGACAATACCTGTTTGATGTTGAACTCCTCCAGTGTCCTTTTGAAGAGATCACTGGTGAAGTTGGTGCCACAGTCACTTTGAATCTCCCTGGGAAATCCGTATTGAGTGAAGATCTTCAATAGATGTTTGATAACCGTAGCAGCCGTGATGTTCTTCACTGGAACTGCTATGGGAAATCTGGTGGTAGGACACAGGATGGTTAGGATGTAGGCGTTACCTGAACTGGTCCGAGGTAAAGGACCAACACAGTCTATTATGAGTCTGTGGAAAGGTTCCGCAGGCACCTGTATGGGAATCAGTGGTGCTCTGGGAATGGAGACGTTCGGTTTGCCTGCCATCTGACATGTATGACACTGTTTTACGTACTGTTTGACGTTATTTACCATACCTGGCCAGTAGTAGTCTTGACGAATCCCATGGTAAGTCTTGTTGAAGCCGTAGTGGGAGAATGCTCCGTGGGCCAGGTGTAGAATAGTGGGCCGCAGGCTGGTGGGAATCACAAGTTGTTCGATGTTGGCCCAATCGTCCTCCTCCTTCAGTTTACTGGGTCTATATCTGCGGTAGAGCAAGTCGTTCTCTAGGAAGAACCCAGGAATACTGTCGGGTTGAGTCTCAGCCTGGAAAAACAATGGTGTTAAAGTAAGATCTTCCCTCTGCAACTTACGGAACTCCAACTTGGTCAGATGCGGGGGTAGTTTCTGAGGGTCTTGAGGGACAGCGGTAGCAGTAGAGTCAGCTGGCTGTGGACGTGCGGCTTGTGCACGGGTGGTCACGAGAACCGGAGGAGAAACTTCATCACTCTCTTGAACCTCTGCTGGAACATACTCAAGAATAGGATCTATTGGCACAGAGTTACACACCTGGGGTTTGTCCATGACGATCAGGTTGGTCGGTTGCAGGTCTTCTGCCAAGTCGTTGCCTAGGAGAAGTTGCACTCCAGGCATGGGAAAAGGCTTTTCCCTGACGGCGACTTGGACTTCCCCGTTCACGTAGGGACAATCCAGGTGGACTCTGGCGAGAGGGTATGGAGTGGTAGCAGTGAGGTCAGTGATGAAGACTGTTTCCCCGGTGTAGACTATGTTGGGCACAGCCGACTTCAAGATGATCGATTGTAGAGCCGCTGTGTCCCTCAAGATCTTCAATTTGAAACGTCCCTCCGGATTTGAACCGTTGGCAGAGACAGTTCCAGTATACAGGTGGTTACTGAAAAGAGAAAGATCATTAACATCAACACCAACATTCATCACAGGCTTACCGGACTTAGGAGGAGTTGGTTTGGGTCGTTGTTGGTCAGTGGTTCCCTTGTATTGAGACTTACCACACTTGTCTATGGTATGTCCATAAAGTCTACAATACTTGCAGTACAGTTGTGAACCAGCTTGATCGGGGCTCACCTTCTCGTAACTGTACCACGACTTCTTACTGGAGGATGGTTCAGGTGTCAGCCGGTGGATGAGGCTGTAAGTGTCAGCCGACTTAGCACACTTCAGGTAGTCGGTTTCTTCTTTATCTGCTAAGTAGAGGCGGACAGGAGGCGGCACACGTCTCAAGAATTCTTCAACAAGCATCAGGTTGACGAGTTCTGTAAAAGTAGAGACATGTGCTGCTTCCAGCCATTTCATGAAATACCTCCGTTTCGTGTTAGCAAACTCGAGGAAGGTAGTGGTACTTGCCTTCAGGTGGTCACGGAATTTCCTTCTATAACTTTCAGTAGAGAGGAGGTAGGCGTCCAACACTGCTTGTTTCAGAGTGTAGTAGTCATTCTCAGACGCCAAAGTACTGAGTGTGACTGCAGCTCTACCTGTAAGATGGACTCTGAGAAGTGTGGCCCATTGGTTGACAGGCCAACTGAGTTGATTAGCAAGGGTTTCAAAGGTGGTAAAGAACACATCAACTTCTGCTTCTACAAAGGATGGCATTAACTTACTTGCATGTGATATATTAAAACTGACGGGAAGATTGGCAGTAGCTTGTTGGCGTTGAGTGAAGTGGGAAGTTTCCAAGGCGATTTCACGTTGACGACACTCTAGAGCCAGAGTTGCTTGTTGCTTGTCATGTTCGCGTTGCATCTCCAACTCGCGTCGTTTGGTTTCAAGCTGTACTCGTTCCCGCTCCTGGAGTGTTTCAAGCTGTACACGTTCCCGCTCCTGGAGTAGTGCAATCTCACGTTCTTGTTCTTCTCTCCGTATGGCAGCAGCTCGTTCTTGTTGTTCGAGGGCTTCCCTTTGCTGCTCACGTTCAATCTTGGCCAGCTCTAGTTTGAGTTTCAGCGTTGCCAAATCAGTTTTATCTGCAATATAGTAAGTTTCATGAGTTTCAGAGTCTATCTTACCTTGCTCTAAATAGTAATCCAGCAACAGGTTGTGTAGGTCATTTTTGTTGGCTTGGTAGGGAACTTCTAGTTGATACTCATGTGCAAGAGTTTGTAGTTCAGTCCTCTTGGCACGACTTAAAGTCCCTATTTCACCTGCTGGATTTGCACGGAAAGTTTGGAGACGAAACATGGTGAAATTAGCAAATAAAGGTACACGAATGTTCAATAATGAAATGTCAGAAACAGGACAACGTGGCAACTGATACCTATCCTATGTGATCTTTAACAATTAACGTTAAGTGAAAGATATTAAATGATTAAATTAAATCAAGGGCGCAGGAAATCTTGTACCCGGTACTCATGTAAGAGAATAAGGGCAAGAAAATCCTACTAACAAATGAAACAAAGTTTCGAAAACAAATGAAACAGTTAAATGCTTCAAAAGTAAAATTGGTAGTCCAAGGATGTAGGCATACCTTGCCGAGTCTCTATAGGACATAAAGCAAGTTTTTCCTACTGAATTTAATATGATACTTACAGAATTAGCGAACTTTTGTGCTCTGAAAAAATAAGCTAATTCCCTACCGTTGTATGTATCATCATCTCTGACTGACGTGTAGGGGTGCGAGGTGTCAACTGGTGACGAGAACTGCTGCTGAGGTCCCAATTCAGCAACTAAAGTTCGAGCTAGAGGAACTATGGCCCTCTTTGTCCTCCTACAGTCAGATTGCAGAAGATTGGGTACTCTTGACCCGGGGCAGACCACAGTACCAGGGTACCAATATGATGATCTGTCAGAATGAGAAATATTCAAGGGACATAGATGGTAAACACGAGTAATAACAAGGAGGGAGAGATGACCAATTAAGAGTATGACTGCGGCCTACAGTCACCACGTAATCCAAAGTTGTCTCACCTTCACTATATGTTACTCTCGTAATGCACAATACACCGCACCTTATAAAAAATGAAATTGAATGAAAAATAGTAAAGCTACGTTAACAAAGTTAAATACGCTTACCATAAATTACCACTTGGCACCAGTAGGCGTTACGATGGGGGTCCCTCTACCCCCAGTCGTCCGGGCTCAGTCTGTGGGACTAGAGTTCTCTGTGCGGGCTGGTTACCCGGAGATTGCCCTGGCTTGTGAACTGCTCTCTGTCCCTGTGTTTGCGATTTATGGGGTCGAGTTGGTAACGGCCCGTAGGGCCATTGTGAAGTTTGCAGAGGAGGCGGCGTATCGCGATTTTCTCCGGCGATACGAGGGGCGGACACTGCCCCTGCCGGATGGTGCGGGCACTGTCACCCTCTCGGATAGAAGTGGTGCGCTTACTTACATCAGTGTGCATGGGGCTCCCTTGGAGTTTCCAGAGGCACTGCTACGGCGGTATTTCGGGCGGTTTGGCGCAGTTGTTAGTGTGAGAGTGAACGTGGTGTCTTCTAGTCCTCTTAAGGGTGTGAGGTCTAACATTCGCACCCTGGGCATGAGACTCCGGGCGGATATTCCGTCCTCTGTGCGCCTTATGGGGTACAACGTTCGGGTGTTTTACGCCCGTCAGCCGCGGACGTGTTATCGTTGTGGTCTTTTGGGCCATCAGGCTGCTGACTGTTCTGCGCCTCCTGTTGCACCAGTGAACCTCTTCAGTGAGGAGGATTTTCCGCCCCTTCCTGTGGGGGATGATTCGGTGGGTATGGACGTCTCTTCGGCTGAGGAGGTGCCCTCTGTAGCAGCTGTTGCTCCGCCTGTTGCGCCCCCTGTTGTTGCCGCATCTCTTCCAGAGGTTGGGTCCTCGCCTAGTGCTCCAGCTGGTGTCCCTGCGCCTCTTCCGCCTGCCGTTTGCTCAGACCCCTCGTCTTCCAGTTCTTCCTCTGCTGTGTCTGTCCCGGTCCCTGCACCCTCGCCGTCTGTCCCGGCTGTGCTGGGAGATGAGGTGGATCCGGAATTCCCTCCTGTGCCTGGCCTGGTGCCCCGTGTGGTTGAGGAGGCTGCCGTGCTGCGGCGTGCGTCGGTTCGCTCGGTTGGTGCTGCGCGGGTCGCTGAATCTGCCTCCGGGTCTGATGATGTGCGGCCCGAGCCTAAGCGTTCCCGGCGTTCTTCTGTGTGGGCTGATGTTGGCGAATTCGACGAGTGTCGTACTTCCGTTGACGGTGGCGTGGCTCCGGATGTGGTGCACACTACGGTGGTGGCGGAGGTACACTTGCCTGAGGATGCCGGTGCCGGCGTTTCGGCCTCCACTTCTGGTCCGGTGTCCGAGGGTCCTGCTTCAGGTGCGTTGCCTGCGTCGGATGGCTCCGGTTCTTCGTGGGCGGTGGTTCCCCCTGCTGTAGTTGGTGGTGAGCGGGGTGGTCTGGTGGTGATGTTGAGAAAGGATGCTCGCTCTGGATGTTCTGTGGCCCCTTCCTCGTTACCCGTTTCCTCGGCAGCGGTCTTGCCGCCTCTTCCGTTTCCTGCAGTCCCTTCCGTGTCTCCTGCGGTATCCGTGGAAGTGCTATCGTCTCAGCGTCCGACACCTGCTCCGATAGCGAAGGCGTGGCAGGCTCGGCGACCCTCGTCCGCTTCTCTGGTGTCATCTGCTTCCTCGAAGGGCGTGGTTGGCGCTCCCCAGCCTCGTTATGCGACTTGCGTCAGTGACCTTAGGCATTGGCCGATGCCGCCAGATATAGATGTTCCTGAGTTTATGATACCCGCTCGAGCGCGGGGGATCAAAAACCCTACCGACCTTGACGATCTCGTCTGGGAAGCTTACAAGTCGAAATATCCTTGTGAGCTGTTCCCGGAGAAGTACGTTTCTTCAGATGTTCCTCGCTAGTGATTTCTATGTATTTTGTGTTGCCTGGTTGTGGGGTGTGTATGTGAGTGGGTGGGGTGGGTATTGTTTCCCGGTTCCTGCGTGCTCCGGTTTGTTTTGTGGGTTTTTTTGTATGGCTCGTGGGGGGGTGTGCGGTTCCTATGCGTTTGTGTGTTTGGTTATGGATGTCGTGTGCACTTGTTTGTCATATTGTGTGCCCTTCAGGCTGTTGGCGTGTGCTCTTTGTTATGTTTTGCCTTCCGTTTGTTATGGCGGATCTGTTTTCTTTATTGTTATTGTCCTTATTCTTGTATGTTTCTCGCCTCTCTGTATGTATTTGAGGTGTTAGCAGGCTTGTTTTGTGTGCATTTTGTCCTGGGGTTTTCCCTTATGTTTGTATTACACTGTGTTACTAATTGTGTATTGTTTGTATATGCATTTTTTTTGTGGTCAGCCCTTCTGGCTGGTCTTCTATTGATTTGTTCCTTTGTCCTTGTACATATGTGTGCTTTGTACTTTTGTTCTATGTTATATTTGTTCTGTTTTTCTTGTACATTATACGCATGCTTGCATGTAAAAATAAAAATAAAAAAAAAAAAAAAAAAAAAAAAACTTGGCACCAGTACCTGAGTGAAGCTCCTAGGACAGGCCCCCATATAACTTGTGACGGTAACGCGTTGGTGTTCGGCTGTTTAAGGCTAGGGGTATGGCCTCGTCACATAGTTATAAAAAAAAAATAGAAAAACTGGAACTTCGTCTGTGGTAAGGTAAGGAGAAGACACACAAAACACAAGTAAACTTTAACAATGAAATTTTAATTACGTTAAATAAATCAAAACATGAAAATAATGCACAAACAAATTCTTATAATAAAATCAATGAATCAAAATAATAAGAATACTTAAATGACAAAATGAAAAGTTACGTTAAGGCAAAATAACAAGTGCAATACAAAAGTTAAGTGGGAGGTGCTGGAATATTGGCTTAAAGCCACCACCTCTCTCAGTACACGCTAGAGTCTAGCTGGGAGGTGTGATGGCTACGAAAGCACTGAACATTCTGAAGACTGATGTTGGGGCGACCCCAGACATCAGGTAGTATTGGGGGGGGGCGAGGCAGGTGCAGCCAGACCGGCGACCAATCAGCGGAGCCGTAGCGATCAATGGGTAGTTTGGTGGTTGGAGTTCGAACAGGTGGCTGGCTGCATACGTTTTGCTCACCCTGGCAAGCCTTGCTGGTGTTGTTGTCGTTGTTGGACATTTCTTCCATAGTCGTATTATATAATTGTGACGACGTAATTATGAAGGGAAGAGCAGGCTCAATCTCTTGAAGGAGATTATCGTCACAATATATATATATATATATATATATATATATATATATATATATATATATATATATATATATATATATATATATATATATATATATATTGTGACGATAATCTCCTTCAAGAGATTGAGCCTGCTCTTCCCTCCTAAGTTCGTCGCTATACATCCCTATACAACTAATATGGAAGAAATATCCAACAAGTACAACTCCAAGGTTTGCCAGAGAGCAAACGTATCCAGCACCAGGAACACCTGCTCCCCCCGCCACTCGAACCACCAAACTACCTGTCCGTCGCCTGCTCATCGCTGATTGGCCGGTGGTCAGTTGCACCTGCTTCTCCACCACCACACTACCTGATGTCTGGGGCCACCACGACCTCAGCCCTCAGAATATCCAGTGCTTTCAACAAGTTAACACGTCTCATTGGTAGACTAAGCTCTGGCTTACGTGTATTAAGAGAGGTGGCAGCTTAAAGCCAATATTCCTGCACCTATCTATCTGATTGTATATTGTTCACTTGTTACTACTCACTTGTCTTAACGTAACTTTTCATTTTGTCATTTGATTATTCTTATTATTTTGATTGATTTTATGTTCCAATTTGTATGTCCATTTTATTCATGTTTTGCTTTTCTAACGTAATTAAAATCTCATTGTTAAATTTACTTGTGTTTTGTGTGTCTTCCCATTACCTTACCACAGACGAAGTTTCAAATTTTCTCTTTTTGTTTCTATATGTGACGAGGCCATACCCCTAGCTTTTGAAACAGCCGAACACCAACGCGTTACCGTCACAGTATATATATATATATATATATATATATATATATATATATATATATATATATATATATATATATATATATATATATATATATATACACATATATATTTACTTTATTTGAACTTTGTTACAAAAAAGGAGTTACATATGGGTTCTCTGACATATCTGACCAATGTCAGACCACGATTGATTCCTTCTGAAGATGTATTTAATATACGAAAGTACTTAAGGAAATTCCTGTTTCATTTTCCACCGTGGTCTGACATTGTCACATTCTTAATCACGTGTTTATTTTCGTGATATACACACACATATATATATATATATATATATATATATATATATATATATATATATATATATATATATATATATATATATATATATATATATATATATATATATATATATATATATATATATATATATATATTGATGTATACTGGCAGCAGGTTTTCTTTCAAACATGTTTCATTGAATATGACCGCATATTCTGTATTTATTATTTTCTGGTTTAGGGCTTCTATCCCTCTAACTATTTTCTTAGCATCAGGGCTTAATTGAAATAGGAGTTCTCCAAAACTCATTTTCGTACTTTTAAGGTGAAGAAAAGAAGTGATTTACTATAGAGTGTATTACACTTATTTATATAATTTGCACGACGTTTCGAACCTCCATGATTCATTCTCAAGTGAACAGATCTTACAATACTAGTTGATTTTATACCCACACTGGGTCAGGTGATAATACAATAAAGGTGAAAACATGGGGGGATACATAAGGGATAAATGTGAGGTGAAACATAGAGGCTGCAGAAGGCTTATTGGCCCATACGAGGCATCTCCTATCTAAACAAAGATTATTCCAGTGTAATTGGCCTGTTATGTTGGACATTGTCTTCTGTGTTGGCATCGATATGTTCTTGTCTTGTCCTTACTCTCATGGCGGGTAGAGTAAATAGTTCCGTGATTTGGGATTTCATGGTAGCTTATTCACATAAGAATAGAGCGACCTACCATGAACACTCATTTCTCCTTCTCTATATTACTCTCTCTCTACCACTGTAACTTTATCTTCCTCCCCGTCGTATCCTATATCCTTATCCTGAGCCCTTCCCAGTGTTATAAAGTGGTATCAGCTTGGCGCTTAATTTTTTATACTTCCCTCTTTATCTACTCATTTCCATCACGTTACACTTGGTGAGGTTGAACGCCAGAAGCCATTGAGAAAGTTGTGTGCTTAGAGTGAATGTGTGTAAGAGAGTAGCGGCGATAAGCGTGGTGGAAGGGTGAGTGAAGAGTGAGGAGGAAGGGTGTGTGGTAGAGACCCGGATACCTCAGTTAGTTCCCCATATTTCGAAGTTTTTAGGGTCTCGTTGTACTATTGGCTTCGTTCGCGACTTGCTATCAGAGATTCTGGATTTTATTCCTGGGCGGGACAGAAAGAGATTCATTGTGGAAATTTATAGGAGCCTTGAAGAGGGTTCGAACCTACACACGGGGCGCTCCCAAGCACACGCCCTAGACCACTACACCATGACATGCTCAAAAGCAACGCAACCTGGGATTCTGAACCCTCTAAGGGTCCTGAGGCTTCCACTCAAGCCGTCATCCCAGGCTGCACTAAAGTGACCATGTTGGGGTGTAGTGGTGTAAGGCGTGTGTTCTCCTAGTTGTGTTTGTGGGGGTTGAGCTTTGCTCTTTCCGCCCGCCTCTCAACTGTCAATCAACTGTTTACTAACTACTTTTTTTCCCCTCACACCACACACACACACACACACACACACACACACACACACACACACACACACACACACACACACACACACAGGAAGCAGCCCGTGACAGCTGACTAACTCCCAGGTACCTATTTACTGCTAGGAAACGGGGGCATTCAGGGTGAAAGAAACTTTGCCCATTTGTTTCTGCCTGGTGCGGGAATCGAACCCGCGCCACAGAATTATGAGTCTTGCGCGCTCTCCACCAGGCTACCAGGCCCCCCTGTGTTGGGAGGACCGCGGAACTGCAGGCACAAATAGTAAATACACACACATGAACACCCACATGGTGAAAGTGAATGCATTTGTGTGTGTGTTTACTATTTGTGACTGCAGTACCGCGCTATTAGCTCTTGGACCCCACCTTTCTAACCAATTTATTTTCTTCTATTATGTCAACTACATATATTTCTAACACACACACACACTCACACATCTCCAGGAAGCTGCCCGTAGCAGCTGTCTAACTCTCAGGTACCTATTAATGCTAAGTGAACAGGGCATCATGGTGAAAGAAATTCTGCCCATTTGTTTCTGCCTCGACCAGGAATCGAATCTAGCTCTCCATGTTTCTGGTCCTCCATGCGGATCTCTGTTCTCCCAGTCTATCTTCCCGTGGTTGAAGTCTCCCGTGGTTAGTAGTCCAGATCCATTACTGCCTCCTGACACTTTTGGGTGACATAGTCCATCATATCTCGTACAGACTTAGCTCTGAGGTCTGTGTCCCAAGGTATTTCCCTTAGGAAACTTCTCATCTCCTCATAATTTCCCTTTCGGTATGCCAGCCTTTTGTTTCCTAGTTCTTTTTTGGGGGAGATAATTCCTAGCTCTACCAGGTACTCAAAGTTCAATACACTGTGGTCACTCATTCCCAAGGGTGCTTCCATCTTAACTTGCCTTATATCCCACTCATTTAGGGTATATATCAGATCGAGCATGGCTGGTTCATCGTCTCCTCTCATTCTTGTTGGTTCCTTGATGTGCTGGCTTATAAAGTTTCTTGTTGCCACGTCCAGCCGCTTAGCTCTCCGTGTTTCTGGTCCTCTGTTCTCCCAGTCTTTCTTCCTGTGGTTGAAGTCTCCCATGATTAGTAGTCCAGTTCCATTCCTGTTAGCATCAGAAGCTGCTCTCTCTATTATGTTAATGGTGGCCATGTTGTTTGTATCATATTCCTGTCTGGGTCTTCTGTCATTTGGTGGTGGATTATATATGACTACGACTATAATTTTTTGTCCAACAGTTGTTATGGTACCTGTTATGTAGTCACTGAAACCTTCACAGCCCTGAATACCCATCTCCTCAAAATCCCAGCCTTTTCTTACCAGCAGAGCTACACCACCACCACCACCTCTTCCTTCTCTCTCTTTCCTTATAACATAATAGTCCTGTGGGAACATTGCATTTGTTATGGTTTTCGTTAGCTTTTTTTCTGTGAGTGCAATTATGTCTGGGGTTTCCTCTAGTACCTATTCTCCAAGTTCATTAGCTTTATTTGTAATTTCATCTATTTTAGCGTACATTGCCTTGAGGCTCACTTTCTTCTGTCCCTTCTCAAATTGCCTCCTTGGTGAGTGTTCTGCTGGTGGGGAAAGCTGTTCCATGGGTGTGAGGATTTGTGAGGTGGATAATAAGGTTTCAGGGGATACTGGGGTGAAGGTTGGGGGTTCAAGAGAAGTGGAGGGAACAGGGAGGGATATAGGATAAAGGGGGAAGGAGGACAGGAAGGAAAAGGGGGAAGGGGGGACATGGCAGGAGGAGGGGAGGGGTAGCAGGGTGGGAATGGGGTGTGGGGGGGAGGGATATTTAGCTGAGCATTTGAGTGGGGGCAGGGAGGGTTTGGGGTAGGGGGGGTTTGTATGCAGAGGAGGGTTGGATGGTGCCCTCCCCTCTGGTGATACTGGGTTGCTGGTTGTGGGTTCCCCCCTCACCTCTGAGGATGTGTTGAAAGCTGTGATTTTCTAGTTTTCCCCTCTAGCCCTGCGCTTCCTCCTTGCATTAGCTGCCAGGGCTCTCTCCTCCCTCGTCATGTCCCTCTGGAGGAATACTTTATTTTAATTCTCCCACATATTCCAGGTGGCTCATCCTTGTTAGAATCTTCTCCTTTGTGTTCTCGTTTGCAAACACTCTCTTTAACATGGGGTCTCAGTCTTTGTTGTACCAGCCTAGCCTGAAAACCTTCTCAATGCTATGCTCAGCTCCTTCCATCTCTAGTGCCTTCAGTATTTCATTCACTGCCACTTTGTCCTTATCATTCCACTCTCTCCTATTAGGGCCTTCCTGCTCTTTAATACCCACAGCTTCCACTGATCTTTTTCTTTCCAGCAGCTGGCCAGTGGAGCGAGCCGCTTCCTGTGAGGTGGCAGGAGTAGGGCAGGATGGGGAGGGGGAGAGAGGGAGAAAGAGAAAGAGAGAGAGGGAGAGAGAGAGTGGGTGAAAGAGAGGGGAGTGAGAGTGGGGTGAGAGAGAGGGGTGAGAAAGTGGGGTGAGAGAGAGATGGGTGAGAGAGATGGGTGAGAGAGAGGGGTGAGAGAGCGGGGGGAGTGGAAAGGGGTGAGAGAGTGGAATGGAAATAATGGAATAGTGGGGGAATAGGGGGTGGAAAGGGGGGCTGTGCTTAGGAGGAGGGGGGGGGGAGATTTGGATAGTGCTAGGGCGTGGAATGCTGGGAGGGGGGGGGGGGGATAAGGGATATAGTTGGTCAACAGGGCCTGAAAGGTGAGCTAGACAGATAGGGAGATAGGAAGAGACGTAGGGAGGAAGGTGGTACAGGGGGGGGGGGGGAGAGGTGGGGGATCAAGAGAGATGGAGAGAGAGGCTCTGGCTCTTTG
Organism: Procambarus clarkii; assembly: GCF_040958095.1. Taxonomy (NCBI): domain Eukaryota; kingdom Metazoa; phylum Arthropoda; class Malacostraca; order Decapoda; family Cambaridae; genus Procambarus; species Procambarus clarkii. The sequence continues at coordinate 58,004,731 of NC_091152.1, read as the reverse complement.
GTCCCGCCTCTCAACCGTCATTCAACAAGTGTACAGGTTCCTGACCTGTGTGTGTGTGAGTTTGTGTGGTCAGGCAAGAGGTGTGTTAGTGCGGGGGCGTTTGTGTATAGGGGGAGGGGGGAGTCTTGGGAGGTCTTGGGAGGCGTGGGAAATTGGTGGGGTGGATGAACGGTCACCAGGATAGACAGCGTAGAGGATAGATAAATGAGTGTATGTGTGGGTGTGTGTGTGTGTGTGTGTGTGTGTGTGTGTGTGTGTGTGTGTGTGTGTGTGTGTGTGTGTGTGTGTGTGTGTGTGTGTGTGTGTGTGTGTGTGTGTGTATACTCAGCTATTTGTACTCATCTATTTGTGCTTGCTGGGTTGAGCTCTGGCTCTTTGGTCCCGCCTCTCAACTGTCAATCAACAGGTGTACAGGTTCCTGAGCCTATTGGGCTCTATCATATCTACACTTGAAGCTGTGTATGGAGTCAGCCTCCACCACATCACTTACTAATGCATTCCATTTGTTTACTAAACTGACACTGAAAAAAATTCTAATGTCTATATGGCTCATTTGGGCACTCAATTTCCACCTGTGTCCCCTAGTGCGTGTGCCCCTTGTGTTAAATAGCATGTCCTTATCTACCTTATCGATCCCGTTGATAAGCTTGTGTGTGGCAGTCATGTCCCCCTTAACTCTTCTGTCTTCCAGCGACGTGAGGTTTAACTCCCGTAGCCTCTCTTCGTAGCTCATACCTCTCAGCTCGGGTACTAGTCTGGTGGCAAACCTTTCAACCTTCTTCAGTTTAGTCTTATTCTTGACTAGATATGGACTCCGTGCTGGAGCTGCATACTCCAGGATTGGTTTGACATATGTGGTATACAAAGTTCTGAATGATTCCTTACACAAGTTTCTAAATACCATTCTTATGTTGGCCATCCTGGCATATGCCGCTGATGTTATCCTCTTGATATGGACTTCAGAGGACAGGTCTGGCGTGATACACAGATTTTCCTTTTGGGTCCGGGAGGAACCTATTTACTGCCTCCTGACACCTTTGGGTGACATAGTCCATCATGTCATGTACAGACTTAGCTCTGAGGTCTGAGTCCCATGGTATATTCCTTAAGAAACTTCTCATCACCTCATAATTTCCCTTTCAGTATGCCTTTTGTTTCCTAGTTCTTTTCGGGGATGGGGGGAGGGGGATATAAATACTAGCTCTATCAGGTACTCAAAGATCAATACACTGTGATCACTCATTCCCAAGGGTACTCCCAACTTAACTTCCCTTATACCTCACTCATTTAGGGTAAATATCAGATCAAGCATTGCTGGTTTATCTTCCACTCTCATTCTTGTCGGTCACGTGATGTGTTGGCTTAGAATGTTTCTTGCTGCCACGCCCAGCAGCTTAGCTCTCCATGTATCTGGTCCTCAATGTGGGTCTCTGTTCCCCTAATCTATCTTCCCATGGTTGAAGTCTCCCATGATTAGTGGTCCAGATCCATTCCTGCTAGTGACCGAAGCTGTTCTTTCTAGTATGTTAATGATGGCCATGTTGTTTCTATCATATTCCTGCCTGGGTCCTCTGTCATTTGGTGAGTAGTTATACATGACTATTTCAATAATTTTTTGTCCTCCAGTTGCTATTGTACCTGTTATGAAGTCACTGAAACCTTCACAGCCCTGAATAACCATCTCAAAACTCCAGCCTTTTCTTACCAGCAGAGCTACACCACCTCCTCTTCCTTCTCTCTCTTTCCTCACTACACAGTAGTCCTGTGGAAACATTGCATTTGTTATGGTTTTCGTTAGCTTTGTTTCTGTGAGTGCTATTATGTCTGGGTTTTCTTTTAGTACCCCGTTCTCCAAGTTCATTTGCTTTATTTGTAATCCCATCTATGTTAGTGTACATATCCTTCAGGCTCACTTTCTTCTGTTCCTTCTCATGTCCCGTTCTTGGTGAGCGTTCTGTTGATGGGGGAAGATGTTCCTTGGGTGTGAGTATTTGTGAGGTGGATAACTGGGTCCCAGAAGATACTGGAGTGAGGGGTCAGGGGTCAAGTGAAGGGGGGGATAGGGAGAGTATGGGATGAAGGGCGAGGGAGGACAGGAAGGAAAAGGAGGGAGGAGGGACATGGTGGGAGGAGGGGAGGGATAGCAGCATGGGAATGGGTTGAGGGGGAGGGAGAGTTGGCTGAGCATTTAAGTGGGGGCAGGGAGGGATTTGGGGTAGGGGGGTTCCTATGCAGTGGAGGGTGGTGGAGTTGCCATCCCTTCTGGTGTTACTGGGTTGCTGTTGTGGGTTCCCCCCTCACCTCTGGGATGTTATGTTGGGGCTGTGATTTTCTAGTTTTCTCCTCTCGTCCTGCACTTCTTCCATGCTTCTGCCGCCATGGCTCTCTCCTCCCTCATCATGTCCCTCTTTTGGAATACTTTTTTTTTAATTCTCCTACATATCGCAGGTGGCTCTTCCTTATTAGAATCTTCTCCTCTGTGTTCTTGTTTGCAAACACTATCTTTAACAAATGATCTCTGTCCTTGTTGTACCAGCCTAACTTGAAAACATTCTCAATGCTATGTTGTGCCTCTTCCATCTCTAGCCTCTTTAGTATATCATTTACTGCCACTCTGTCCTTATCATTCCACTCTGTCCAATCGGAGCCTTCCTTCTCTTTAATACCCACAGCAACCACTGATCTTTTTCTTTCCAGTAGCTGGCTAGTGGAGCATGCTGCTTCCTGTGTGTGTATGTGCACGTGTGTGTGGGTGTGTGCTGCCATTACTGCTTGGGGAGTGTTGACACCCAGTAGGGTTAGTGAAAGCAGGGTGTGGAAGGTGCAGCCAGTCGCGGGGACGACGCTCCCCGCCGAGTGCAGTCACTATTGACCCTTCACACACTAGGGTGCCGTCACTATTTTTAGTTCAGGCACATAAAACTCCGTGAGTGCAGCTCACGTATATAACAACCCTCAGGGCTGAAGACTCGCCATGTGGGTACACGGACGGAGTCTATCATTATAATTGTTTTTTCTGTTCTATTCTAACAGTTCCGAGCAGGTATATAGCATTCCTTCCCTCTCCTCTCTCCCTTAACCCTCCACCCTTCCCTCTCCTCCCTCCCTTAACACCACCCCCCTTCCCTGGCCTCTCTCCCTTAACCCCACCTCCCTTCCCTCTCCTCTCTCCCTTAACACCACCTCCCTTCCCTCTCCTCTCTCCCTTAACCCCACCCCCCTTCCCTCTCCTCTCTCCCTTAACCCCACCGCCCTTCCCTCTCCTCTCTCCCTTAACCCCACCCCCCTTCCCTCTAATCTCTCCCTTAACCCCACCTCCCTTCCCTCTCCTCTCTCCCTTAACACCACCACCCTTCCCTCTCCTCTCTCCCTTAACCCCCCACCCTTCCCTCTCCTCTCTCCCTTAACCTCACCTCCCTTCCCTCTCCTCTCAACGTGACCACTACCACGTTGGCTGGTAGGGGTCACGTTGGATATTAGGGGTCACGTTGGCAGGTAGGGGTCACGTTGGATATATGGGGTCACGTTGGATATTAGGGGTCACGTTGGATATTAGGGGTCACGTTGGATATTAGGGGTCACGTTGGATATTAGGGGTCACGTTGGCTGGTAGGGGTCACGTTGGCTGGTAGGGGGGTCACGTTCGCTGGTAGGGGTCACGTTGGCTGGTAGGGGTCACGTTGGATATTAGGGGTCACGTTGGCTGGTAGGGGTCACGTTGGCTGGTAGGGGGGTCACGTTGGCTGGTAGGGGTCACGTTGGATATTTGGGGTCACGCTGGCTGGTAGGGGTCACGTTGGATATTAGGGGTCACGTTGGATATTAGGGGTCACGTTGGATTTTAGGGGTCACGTTGGATATTAGGGGTCACGTTGGATATTAGGGGTCACGTTGGATATTAGGGGTCACGCTGGCTGGTAGGGGTCACGTTGGCTGGTAGGGGTCACGTTGGATATTAGGGGTCACGTTGGCTGGTAGGGGTCACGTTAACTGGTAGGGGGGTCACGTTGGCTGGTAGGGGTCACGTTGGATATTAGGGGTCACGTTGGCTGGTAGGGGTCACGTTGGATATTAGGGGTCACGTTGGCTGGTAGGGGTCATGTTGACTGGTAGGAGTCACGTTGGCTGGTAGGGGTCACGTTGGATATTAGGGGTCACGTTGGCTGGTAGGGGTCAAGTTGGCTGGTAGGGGTCACGTTGGCTGGTAGGGGTCACGTTGGCTGGTAGGGGTCACGTTGGATATTAGGGGTCACGTTGGCTGGTAGGGGTCACGAAGGCTGGTAGGGGTCACGTTGGCTGGTAGGGGTCACGTTGGCTGGTAGGGGTCACGTTGGCTGGTAGGGGTCACGTTGGCTGGTAGGGGTCACGTTGGATATTAGGGGTCACGATGGCTGGTAGGGGTCACGTTGGCTGGTAGGGGTCACATTGGATATTAGGGGTCACGTTGGCTGGTAGGGGTCGCGTTGGATATTAGGGGTCACGATGGATATTTGGGGTCACGTTGGATATTAGGGGTCACGTTGGCTGGTAGGGGTCACGTTGGATATTAGGGGTCACGATGGATATTTGGGGTCACGTTGGATATTAGGGGTCACGTTGGCTGGTAGGGGTCACGTTGGATATTAGGGGTCACGTTGGCTGGAAGGGGTCACGTTGGATATTAGGGGTCACGTTGGCTGGTAGGGGTCGCGTTGGATATTAGGGGTCACGTTGGCTGGTAGGGGTCACGTTGGATATTAGGGGTCACGTTGGCTGGTAGGGGTCACGTTGGATATTAGTGGTCACGTTGGCTGGTAGGGGTCACGTTGGCTGGTAGGGGTCACGTTGGCTAGTAGGGGTCACGTTGGATATTAGGGGTCACGTTGGATATTAGGGGTCACGTTGGCTGGTAGGGGTCACGTTGGCTGGTAGGGGTCACGTTGACTGGTAGGGGTCACGTTGGCTGGTAGGGGTCACGTTGGCTGGTAGGGGTCACGTTGGCTGGTAGGGGTCACGTTGGCTGGTAGGGGTCACGTTGGCTGGTAGGGGTCACGTTGACTGGTAGGGGTCACGTTGGCTGGTAGGGGTCACGTTGGCTGGTAGGGGTCACGTTGGCTGGTAGGGGTCACGTTGGCTGGTAGGGGTCACGTTGGATATTAGGGGTCACGTTGGCTGGTAGGGGTCAAGTTGGCTGGTAGGGGTCACGTTGGCTGGTAGGGGTCACGTTGGCTGGTAGGGGTCACGTTGGATATTAGGGGTCACGTTGGCTGGTAGGGGTCACGTAGGCTGGTAGGGGTCACGTTGGCTGGTAGGGGTCACGTTGGCTGGTAGGGGTCACGTTGGCTGGTAGGGGTCACGTTGGCTGGTAGGGGTCACGTTGGATATTAGGGGTCACGATGGCTGGTAGGGGTCACGTTGGCTGGTAGGGGTCACATTGGATATTAGGGGTCACGTTGGCTGGTAGGGGTCGCGTTGGATATTAGGGGTCACGATGGATATTTGGGGTCACGTTGGATATTAGGGGTCACGTTGGCTGGTAGGGGTCACGTTGGATATTAGGGGTCACGATGGATATTTGGGGTCACGTTGGATATTAGGGGTCACGTTGGCTGGTAGGGGTCACGTTGGATATTAGGGGTCACGTTGGCTGGAAGGGGTCACGTTGGATATTAGGGGTCACGTTGGCTGGTAGGGGTCGCGTTGGATATTAGAGGTCACGTTGGCTGGTAGGGGTCACGTTGGATATTAGGGGTCACGTTGGCTGGTAGGGGTCACGTTGGATATTAGTGGTCACGTTGGCTGGTAGGGGTCACGTTGGCTGGTAGGGGTCACGTTGGCTAGTAGGGGTCACGTTGGATATTAGGGGTCACGTTGGATATTAGGGGTCACGTTGGATATTAGGGGTCACGTTGGCTGGTAGGGGTCACGTTGGCTGGTAGGGGTCACGTTGACTGGTAGGGGTCACGTTGGCTGGTAGGGGTCACGTTGGCTGGTAGGGGTCACGTTGGCTGGTAGGGGTCACGTTGGCTGGTAGGGGTCACGTTGGCTGGTAGGGGTCACGTTGACTGGTAGGGGTCACGTTGGCTGGTAGGGGTCACGTTGGCTGGTAGGGGTCACGTTGGCTGGTAGGGGTCACGTTGGCTGGTAGGGGTCACGTTGGATATTAGGGGTCACGTTGGCTGGTAGGGGTCACGTTGGCTGGTAGGGGTCACGTTATCTGGTAGGGGTCACGTTGGATATTAGGGGTCACGATGGATATTTGGGGTCACGTTGGATATTAGGGGTCACGTTGGCTGGTAGGGGTCACGTTCGGTGGTAGGGGTCACGTTGGCTGGTAGGGGTCACGTTGGATATTAGGGGTCACGTTGGATATTAGGGGTCACGTTGGATATTAGGGGTCACGTTGGCTGATAGGGGTCACTTTTGTCAGTGATACCATTGAGGATATCTTCCCCCAGTCATCTGAGGCAGAGACAAGATGGTGGTGTAGGAGAGGTTCAACGGTGGAAGAGGTTGGGTTATCTCTTTATCAGTTAAGGTTCTCCTTCCCTTTGGTGACCTCGTCCACATAAACATTAGGAACCGTTGTAGACCAAGACCTGCTTCCTCCTGCAGCTCTGATGAAGATCACCGTTGACCGAGGCATATTAAACTCTATTCCTACATGTCTGCAGACCACATATAAGTATTGAGGGACAATACAATGTTATGATGACCAACACCACACATCACACGCTGGAGTAACGACCTCGTTACAGTCCTTTCCTCCTCAGCTCTCTCTTGCCTATTTATTGCCTGTCCCTACCTCCTCATCACAATCGACTTGAGAATGGTCCAGGACGGACCGAAACGTCGTCGTCCCTTCAATTTCTAGTGTGTGGTCTGGTCAACAAAGGGAAGGTACTCCGGTGGATAGAGGAGTACCTAAGCAACAGGAGACAACGAGTCTGTGTGAGGGGTGAGGTCTCAGTATGGCGAAACGTTACAAGTGGAGTCCTGCAGGGGTCAGTCCTTGGACCAATACTGTTTCTGGTATATGTAAATGATCTCCCAGAAGGTATAGATTCGTTCCTCTCAATGTTTGCCGACGATGCAAAAATTATGAGGAGGATTGAAACAGAGGATGATAGTAGGAGGCTACAAGATGACCTAGATAGACTGAGTGAATGGTCAACAAATGGCTGTTGAAGTTCAACCCGAGTAAATGCAAAGTAATGAAACTAGGCAGTGGAAACAGGTGACCAGACACAGGATACAGAATAGCAGATGAAGTACTTAATGAAACAGGCAGAAAGAAAGATCTAGGAGTTGATATCACACCAAACCTGTCTCCTGAAGCCCACATAAAGAGAATAACGTCTGCGGCAAATGCGAGGCTGGCTAACATCAGAACGGCGTTCAGGAACCTGTGTAAGGAATCATTCAGAATCTTGTACACCACATATGTAAGACCAATCCTGGAGTATGCGACCCCAGCATGGAGCCCGTACCTTGTCAAGCATAAGACGAAGCTGGAAAAATCCAAAGGTATGCTACTAGACTAGTCCCAGAACTAAGAGGTATGAGTTATGAGGAAAGGCTCCGAGAAATGCACCTTACGACACTGGAAGACAGAAGAGTAAGGGGGGGGACATGATCACAACCTACAAAATCCTCAGGGGAATCGACCGGGTAAACAAGAATGAACTATTCAACACTGGAGGGACGCGAACAAGGGGACACAGGTGGAAGCTGAGTACCCAAATGAGCCACAGAGACATTAGAAAGAACTTTTTCAGTGTCAGAGTACTTAGTAAATGGAATGCACTAGGAAGTGATGTGGTGGAGGCTGACTCCATACACAGTTTCAAATGTAGATATGACAGAGCCCAGTAGGCTCAGGAATCTGTACATCAGTTGATTGACGGTTGAGAGCCAGAGCTCAACCCCTACAAACACAACTTGGTGAGTGCAACTAGGTGAGTACACACACAAACACACACACACACACAGTAATCACAGTAACGTGATGCATCAATGAGATAATCCGTCGGAGCTGTCATGAGCATTCCAACCTTCTGTATATACTGTGTCATATACAGATATAACACAAATACATATAAAAAATGTAATACATGTAACACAAACACATTAAAATACATATAACACAAACACATATAAAAATGCGTCTCGCTAAAAGGTTTCCATCAGAGCTTCACAACAGTCGTGTTTTTCTTCCCTAACTTCCTCTTCCAGTTCGAGAAATTCCCCGACGAAATTCGCCAATTGTGTTTCCCCGCAGGTTGTTCCTGTCATGTTAGTAGCGTGCCTGGAACTGTCTTCACCACAGTGTTCTCGTGACAACTCCCACATTTCCTTCACTAATCCTGGCTGGGATACACAGTGTCCGCCGCTCTAATTTAAACTTTCAGGCGTCTGACCTGACACAGAGTGAAAGCTACGCTCCTCCCAACTGACCTGAAAGTGATGGCTTCTCCCACACTAAATGCTCCAACTTTGTTCCTACAGAGCGCTGTAGGAACATTATATATATATATATATATATATATATATATATATATATATATATATATATATATATATATATATATATATATATATATATATATATATATATATATATATATATATATATATATATATATATATATATATATATATATATATATATATATATATATATATATATATATATATGTACATACATATATATATAAATACATATATATATATACATATATATATATATATATATATATATATATATATATATATATATATATATATATATATATATATATATATATATATATATATATATATTGTGACGATAATCTCCTTCAAGAGATTGAGCCTGCTCTTCCCTCCTAAGTTCGTCGCTATACATCCCTATACAACTAACATGGAAGAAATATCCAACAAGTACAACTCCAAGGTTTGCCAGAGAGCAAACGTATTCAGCACCAGGAACACCTGCTCCCCCCGCCACTCGAACCACCAAACTACCTGTCCGTCGCCTGCTCATCGCTGATTGGCCGGTGGTCAGTCGCACCTGCTTCTCACCACCACACTACCTGATGTCTGGGGCCACCACGACCTCAGCCCTCAGAATATCCAGTGCTTTCAACAAGTTAACACGTCTCGTTGGTAGACTAAGCTCTGGCTTACGTGTACTAAGAGAGGTGGCAGCTTAAAGCCAATATTCCTGCACCTATCTATTTGATTGTATATTGTTCACTTGTTATTACTCACTTGTCTTAACGTAACTTTTCATTTTGTCATTTGATTATTCTTATTATTTTGATTGATTTTATGTTCCAATATGTATGTCCATTTTATTCATGTTTTGCTTTTCTAACGTAATTAAAATCTCATTGTTAAATTTACTTGTGTTTTGTGTGTCTTCCCATTACCTTACCACAGACGAAGTTCCAGATTTTCTCTTTTTGTTTCTATATGTGACGAGGCCATACCCCTAGCTTTTGAAACAGCCGAACACCAACGCGTTACCGTCACAATATATATATATATATATATATTGATTTTATATATATTGACATTGACTGGAATATATATATATATATATATATATATATATATATATATATATATATATATATATATATATATATATATATGTATATATATATATATATATATATATATATATATATATATATATATGTATATATATATATATATATATATATATATATATATATATATATATATATATATATATATATATATATATATATATATATACATATATATATATATATACATATATATATATATATATGTATATATATATATATATATATATATATATATATATATATATATATATATGTATATATATATATATATATATATATATATATATATATATATATATATATATATATATATATATATATATATACATATATATATATATACATATATATATATATATATATATATATATATATATATATATATATATATATATATATATATATATATATATATATATATATATATATTGATGTATACTGGCAGCAGGTTTTCTTTCAAACATGTTTCATTGAATATGACCGCATATTCTGTATTTATTATTTTCTGGTTTAGGGCTTCTATCCCTCTAACTATTTTCTTAGCATCAGGGCTTAATTGAAATAGGAGTTCTCCAAAACTCATTTTCGTACTTTTAAGGTGAAGAAAAGAAGTGATTTACTATAGAGTGTATTACACTTATTTATATAATTTGCACGACGTTTCGAACCTCCATGATTCATTCTCAAGTGAACAGATCTTACAATACTAGTTGATTTTATACCCACACTGGGTCAGGTGATAATACAATAAAGGTGAAAACATGGGGGGATACATAAGGGATAAATGTGAGGTGAAAAATAGAGGCTGCAGAAGGCTTATTGGCCCATACGAGGCATCTCCTATCTAAACAAAGATTAATCCAGTGTAATTGGCCTGTTATGTTGGACATTGTCTTCTGTGTTGGCATCGATATGTTCTTGTCTTGTCCTTACTCTCATGGCGGGTAGAGTAAATAGTTCCGTGGTTTGGGATTTCATGGTAGATTATTCACATAAGAATAGAGCGACCTACCATGAACACTCATTTCTCCTTCTCTATATTACTCTCTCTCTACCACTGTAACTTTATCTTCCTCCCCGTCGTATCCTATATCCTTATCCTGAGCCCTTCCCAGTGTTATAAAGTGGTATCAGCTTGGCGCTTAATTTTTTATACTTCCCTCTTTATCTACTCATTTCCATCCCGTTACACTTGGTGAGGTTGAACGCCAGAAGCCATTGAGAAAGTTGTGTGCTTAGAGTGAATGTGTGTAAGAGAGTAGCGGCGATAAGCGTGGTGGAAGGGTGAGTGATTGTGAGTGAAGAGTGAGGAGGAAGGGTGTGTGGTAGAGACCCGGATACCTCAGTTAGTTCCCCATATTTCGAAGTTTTTAGGGTCTCGTTGTACTATTGGCTTCGTTCGCGACTTGCTATCAGAGATTCTGGATTTTATTCCTGGGCGGGACAGAAAGAGATTCATTGTGGAAATTTATAGGAGCCTTGAAGAGGGTTCGAACCTACACACGGGGCGCTCCCAAGCACATGCCCTAGACCACTACACCATGACATGCTCAAAAGCAACGCAACCTGGGATTCTGAACCCTCTAAGGGTCCTGAGGCTTCCACTCGCGCCGTCATCCCAGGCTGCACTAAAGTGACCATGTTGGGGTGTAGTGGTGTAAGGCGTGTGTTCTCCTAGTTGTGTTTGCGGGGGTTGAGCTTTGCTCTTTCCGCCCGCCTCTCAACTGTCAATCAACTGTTTACTAACTACTTTTTTTCCCCTCACACCACACACACACACACACACACACAGACACACACACACACACACACACACACACACACACACACACACACACACACACACACACACACACACACACAGGAAGCAGCCCGTGACAGCTGACTAACTCCCAGGTACCTATTTACTGCTAGGAAACGGGGGCATTCAGGGTGAAAGAAACTTTGCCCATTTGTTTCTGCCTGGTGCGGGAATCGAACCCGCGCCACAGAATTATGAGTCTTGCGCGCTCTCCACCAGGCTACCAGGCCCCCCTGTGTTGGGAGGACCGCGGAACTGCAGGCACAAATAGTAAATACACACACATGAACACCCACATGGTGAAAGTGAATGCATTTGTGTGTGTGTTTACTATTTGTGACTGCAGTACCGCGCTATTAGCTCTTGGACCCCACCTTTCTAACCAATTTATTTTCTTCTATTATGTCAACTACATATATTTCTAACACACACACACACTCACACATCTCCAGGAAGCTGCCCGTAGCAGCTGTCTAACTCTCAGGTACCTATTAATGCTAAGTGAACAGGGCATCATGGTGGAAGAAATTCTGCCCATTTGTTTCTGCCTCGACCAGGAATCGAATCTAGCTCTCCATGTTTCTGGTCCTCCATGCGGATCTCTGTTCTCCCAGTCTATCTTCCCGTGGTTGAAGTCTCCCGTGGTTAGTAGTCCAGATCCATTACTGCCTCCTGACACTTTTGGGTGACATAGTCCATCATATCTCGTACAGACTTAGCTCTGAGGTCTGTGTCCCAAGGTATTTCCCTTAGGAAACTTCTCATCTCCTCATAATTTCCCTTTCGGTATGCCAGCCTTTTGTTTCCTAGTTCTTTTTTGGGGGAGATAATTCCTAGCTCTACCAGGTACTCAAAGTTCAATACACTGTGGTCACTCATTCCCAAGGGTGCTTCCATCTTAACTTGCCTTATATCCCACTCATTTAGGGTATATATCAGATCGAGCATGGCTGGTTCATCGTCTCCTCTCATTCTTGTTGGTTCCTTGATGTGCTGGCTTATAAAGTTTCTTGTTGCCACGTCCAGCCGCTTAGCTCTCCGTGTTTCTGGTCCTCTGTTCTCCCAGTCTTTCTTCCTGTGGTTGAAGTCTCCCATGATTAGTAGTCCAGTTCCATTCCTGTTAGCATCAGAAGCTGCTCTCTCTATTATGTTAATGGTGGCCATGTTGTTTGTATCATATTCCTGTCTGGGTCTTCTGTCATTTGGTGGTGGATTATATATGACTACGACTATAATTTTTTGTCCAACAGTTGTTATGGTACCTGTTATGTAGTCACTGAAACCTTCACAGCCCTGAATACCCATCTCCTCAAAATCCCAGCCTTTTCTTACCAGCAGAGCTACACCACCACCACCACCTCTTCCTTCTCTCTCTTTCCTTATAACATAATAGTCCTGTGGGAACATTGCATTTGTTATGGTTTTCGTTAGCTTTTTTTCTGTGAGTGCAATTATGTCTGGGGTTTCCTCTAGTACCTATTCTCCAAGTTCATTAGCTTTATTTGTAATTTCATCTATTTTAGCGTACATTGCCTTGAGGCTCACTTTCTTCTGTCCCTTCTCAAATCGCCTCCTTGGTGAGTGTTCTGCTGGTGGGGAAAGCTGTTCCATGGGTGTGAGGATTTGTGAGGTGGATAATAAGGTTTCAGGGGATACTGGGGTGAAGGTTGGGGGTTCAAGAGAAGTGGAGGGAACAGGGAGGGATATAGGATAAAGGGGGAAGGAGGACAGGAAGGAAAAGGGGGAAGGGGGGACATGGCAGGAGGAGGGGAGGAGTAGCAGGGTGGGAATGGGGTGGGGGGGGGAGGGATATTTAGCTGAGCATTTGAGTGGGGGCAGGGAGGGTTTGGGGTAGGGGGGGTTTGTATGCAGAGGAGGGTTGGATGGTGCCCTCCCCTCTGGTGATACTGGGTTGCTGGTTGTGGGTTCCCCCCTCACCTCTGAGGATGTGTTGAAAGCTGTGATTTTCTAGTTTTTCCCTCTAGCCCTGCGCTTCCTCCTTGCTTTAGCTGCCAGGGCTCTCTCCTCCCTCGTCATGTCCCTCTGGAGGAATACTTTATTTTAATTCTCCCACATATTCCAGGTGGCTCATCCTTGTTAGAATCTTCTCCTTTGTGTTCTCGTTTGCAAACACTCTCTTTAACATGGGGTCTCAGTCTTTGTTGTACCAGCCTAGCCTGAAAACCTTCTCAATGCTATGCTCAGCTCCTTCCATCTCTAGTGCCTTCAGTATTTCATTCACTGCCACTTTGTCCTTATCATTCCACTCTCTCCTATTAGGGCCTTCCTGCTCTTTAATACCCACAGCTTCCACTGATCTTTTTCTTTCCAGCAGCTGGCCAGTGGAGCAAGCCGCTTCCTGTGAGGTGGCAGGAGTAGGGCAGGATGGGGAGGGGGAGAGAGGGAGAAAGAGAAAGAGAGAGAGGGAGAGAGAGAGTGGGTGAAAGAGAGGGGAGTGAGAGTGGGGTGAGAGAGAGGGGTGAGAAAGTGGGGTGAGAGAGAGATGGGTGAGAGAGATGGGTGAGAGAGAGGGGTGAGAGAGCGGGGGGAGTGGAAAGGGGTGAGAGAGTGGAATGGAAATAATGGAATAGTGGGGGAATAGGGGGTGGAAAGGGGGGCTGTGCTTAGGAGGAGGGGGGGGGGGAGATTTGGATAGTGCTAGGGCGTGGAATGCTGGGAGGGGGGGGGATAAGGGATATAGTTGGTCAACAGGGCCTGAAAGGTGAGCTAGACAGATAGGGAGATAGGAAGAGACGTAGGGAGGAAGGTGGTACACGGGGGGGGGAGAGGTGGGGGATCAAGAGAGATGGAGAGAGAGGCTCTGGCTCTTTGGTCCCGCCTCTCAACCGTCATTCAACAAGTGTACAGGTTCCTGACCTGTGTGTGTGTGAGTTTGTGTGGTCAGGCAAGAGGTGTGTTAGTGCGGGGGCGTTTGTGTATTGGGGGAGGGGGGAGTCTTGGGAGGTCTTGGGAGGCGTGGGAAATTGGTGGGGTGGATGAACGGTCACCAGGATAGACAGCGTAGAGGATAGATAAATGAGTGTATGTGTGGGTGTGTGTGTGTGTGTACTCACCTAATTGTACTCACCTAATTGTGCTTGCGGGGGTTGAGCTCTGGCTCTTTGGTCCCGCCTCTCAACCGTCAATCAACTGGTGTACAGATTCCTGAGCCTACTGGGCTCTATCATATCTACATTTGAAACTGTGAATGGAGTCAGCCTCCACCACATCACTTCCTAATGCATTCCATTTGCTAACTACTCTGACACTGAAAAAGTTCTTTCTAACGTCTCTGTGGCTCATTTGGGTACTCAGCTTCCACCTGTGTCCCCTTGTTCGCGTCCCACCAGTGTTGAAAAGTTCGTCCTTGTTTACCCGGTCGATTCCCCTGAGGATTTTGTAGGTTGTGATCATGTCCCCCCTTACTCTTCTGTCTTCCAGTGTCGTGAGGTGCATTTCCCGCAGCCTTTCCTCATAACTCATGCCTCTTAGTTCTGGGACTAGTCTAGTAGCATACCTTTGGACTTTTTCCAGCTTCGTCTTGTGCTTGACAAGGTACGGGCTCCATGCTGGGGCCGCATACTCCAGGATTGGTCTTACATATGTGGTGTACAAGATTCTGAATGATTCCTTACACAGGTTCCTGAACGCCGTTCTGATGTTAGCCAGCCTCGCATATGCCGCAGACGTTATTCTCTTTATGTGGGCTTCAGGAGACAGGTTTGGTGTGATATCAACTCCTAGATCTTTCTCTCTGTCTGTTTCATTAAGTACTTCATCTCCTATTCTGTATCCTGTGCCTGGCCTCCTGTTTCCACTGCCTAGTTTCATTACTTTGCATTTACTCGGGTTGAACTTCAACAGCCATTTGTTGGACCATTCACTCAGTCTATCCAGGTCATCTTGTAGCCTCCTACTATCATCCTCTGTTTCAATCCTCCTCATAATTTTTGCATCGTCGGCAAACATTGAGAGGAACGAATCTATACCCTCTGGGAGATCATTTACATATACCAGAAACAGTATAGGTCCAAGGACTGACGCCTGCGGGACTCCACTTGTGACGTCTCGCCAATCTGAGACCTCACCCCTCACACAGACTCGTTGTCTCCTGTTGCTTAGGTATTCCTCTATCCACCGGAGTACCTTCCCTCTCACTCCAGCCTGCATCTCCAACTTTCGTACTAGCCTCTTGTGTGGCACTGTATCAAAGGCTTTCTGACAATCCAAAAATATGCAGTCTGCCCACCCTTCTCTTTCTTGCCTTATTTTTGTTGCCTGGTCGTAGAATTCAAGTAACCCTGTGAGGCAGGACCTGCCATCCCTGAACCCATGTTGATGCTGTGCTACAAAGTTCCTTCGCTCCAGATGCTCCACTAGTTTTTTTCGCACAATCTTCTCCATCAGCTTGCATGGTATGCAGGTTAGGGACACTGGCCTGTAGTTCAGTGCCTCCTGTCTATCCCCTCTCTGTGTGTGTGTGTGTGTGTGTGTGTGTGTGTGTGTGTGTGTGTGTGTGTGTGTGTGTGTGTGTGTGTGTGTGTGTGTGTGTGTGTGTGTGTGTGTGTGTATACTCAGCTATTTGTACTCATCTATTTGTGCTTGCTGGGTTGAGCTCTGGCTCTTTGGTCCCGCCTCTCAACTGTCAATCAACAGGTGTACAGGTTCCTGAGCCTATTGGGCTCTATCATATCTACACTTGAAGCTGTGTATGGAGTCAGCCTCCACCACATCACTTACTAATGCATTCCATTTGTTTACTAAACTGACACTGAAAAAAATTCTAATGTCTATATGGCTCATTTGGGCACTCAATTTCCACCTTTGTCCCCTAGTGCGTGTGCCCCTTGTGTTAAATAGCATGTCCTTATCTACCTTATCGATCCCGTTGATAAGCTTGTGTGTGGCAGTCATGTCCCCCTTAACTCTTCTGTCTTCCAGCGACGTGAGGTTTAACTCCCGTAGCCTCTCTTCGTAGCTCATACCTCTCAGCTCGGGTACTAGTCTGGTGGCAAACCTTTCAACCTTCTTCAGTTTAGTCTTATTCTTGACTAGATATGGACTCCGTGCTGGAGCTGCATACTCCAGGATTGGTTTGACATATGTGGTATACAAAGTTCTGAATGATTCCTTACACAAGTTTCTAAATACCATTCTTATGTTGGCCATCCTGGCATATGCCGCTGATGTTATCCTCCTGATATGGACTTCAGAGGACAGGTCTGGCGTGATACACAGATTTTCCTTTTGGGTCCGGGAGGAACCTATTTACTGCCTCCTGACACCTTTGGGTGACATAGTCCATCATGTCATGTACAGACTTAGCTCTGAGGTCTGAGTCCCATGGTATATTCCTTAAGAAACTTCTCATCTCCTCATAATTTCCCTTTCAGTATGCCTTTTGTTTCCTAGTTCTTTTCGGGGAGGGGGGGAGGGGGATATAAATACTAGCTCTATCAGGTACTCAAAGATCAATACACTGTGATCACTCATTCCCAAGGGTACTCCCAACTTAACTTCCCTTATACCTCACTCATTTAGGGTAAATATCAGATCAAGCATTGCTGGTTTATCTTCCACTCTCATTCTTGTCGGTCACGTGATGTGTTGGCTTAGAATGTTTCTTGCTGCCACGCCCAGCAGCTTAGCTCTCCATGTATCTGGTCCTCAATGTGGGTCTCTGTTCCCCTAATCTATCTTCCCATGGTTGAAGTCTCCCATGATTAGTGGTCCAGATCCATTCCTGCTAGTGACCGAAGCTGTTCTTTCTAGTATGTTAATGATGGCCATGTTGTTTCTATCATATTCCTGCCTGGGTCCTCTGTCATTTGGTGAGTAGTTATACATGACTATTTCAATAATTTTTTGTCCTCCAGTTGCTATTGTACCTGTTATGAAGTCACTGAAACCTTCACAGCCCTGAATAACCATCTCAAAACTCCAGCCTTTTCTTACCAGCAGAGCTACACCACCTCCTCTTCCTTCTCTCTCTTTCCTCACTACACAGTAGTCCTGTGGAAACATTGCATTTGTTATGGTTTTCGTTAGCTTTGTTTCTGTGAGTGCTATTATGTCTGGGTTTTCTTTTAGTACCCCGTTCTCCAAGTTCATTTGCTTTATTTGTAATCCCATCTATGTTAGTGTACATATCCTTCAGGCTCACTTTCTTCTGTTCCTTCTCATGTCCCGTTCTTGGTGAGCGTTCTGTTGATGGGGGAAGATGTTCCTTGGGTGTGAGTATTTGTGAGGTGGATAACTGGGTCCCAGAAGATACTGGAGTGAGGGGTCAGGGGTCAAGTGAAGGGGGGGATAGGGAGAGTATGGGATGAAGGGCGAGGGAGGACAGGAAGGAAAAGGAGGGAGGAGGGACATGGTGGGAGGAGGGGAGGGATAGCAGCATGGGAATGGGTTGAGGGGGAGGGAGAGTTGGCTGAGCATTTAAGTGGGGGCAGGGAGGGATTTGGGGTAGGGGGGTTCCTATGCAGTGGAGGGTGGTGGAGTTGCCATCCCTTCTGGTGTTACTGGGTTGCTGTTGTGGGTTCCCCCCTCACCTCTGGGATGTTATGTTGGGGCTGTGATTTTCTAGTTTTCTCCTCTCGCCCTGCACTTCTGCCATGCTTCTGCCGCCATGGCTCTCTCCTCCCTCATCATGTCCCTCTTTTGGAATACTTTTTTTTTAATTCTCCTACATATCGCAGGTGGCTCTTCCTTGTTAGAATCTTCTCCTCTGTGTTCTTGTTTGCAAACACTATCTTTAACAAATGATCTCTGTCCTTGTTGTACCAGCCTAACTTGAAAACATTCTCAATGCTATGTTGTGCCTCTTCCATCTCTAGCCTCTTTAGTATATCATTTACTGCCACTCTGTCCTTATCATTCCACTCTGTCCTATCGGAGCCTTCCTTCTCTTTAATACCCACAGCTACCACTGATCTTTTTCTTTCCAGTAGCTGGCTAGTGGAGCATGCTGCTTCCTGTGTGTGTATGTGCACGTGTGTGTGGGTGTGTGCTGCCATTACTGCTTGGGGAGTGTTGACACCCAGTAGGGTTAGTGAGAGCAGGGTGTGGAAGGTGCAGCCAGTCGCGGGGACGACGCTCCCCGCCGAGTGCAGTCACTATTGACCCTTCACACACTAGGGTGCCGTCACTATTTTTAGTTCAGGCACATAAAACTCCGTGAGTGCAGCTCACGTATATTACAACCCTCAGGGCTGAAGACTCGCCATGTGGGTACACGGACGGAGTCTATCATTATAATTGTTTTTTCTGTTCTATTCTAACAGTTCCGAGCAGGTATATAGCATTCCTTCCCTCTCCTCTCTCCCTTAACCCTCCACCCTTCCCTCTCCTCCCTCCCTTAACACCATCCCCCTTCCCTGGCCTCTCTCCCTTAACCCCACCTCCCTTCCCTCTCCTCTCTCCCTTAACCCCACCCCCATTCCCTCTCCTCTCTCCCTTAACCCCACCGCCCTTCCCTCTCCTCTCTCCCTTAACACCACCACCCTTCCCTCTCCTCTCTCCCTTAACCCCACCTCCCTTCCCTCTCCTCTCAACGTGACCACTACCACGTTGGCTGGTAGGGGTCACGTTGGATATTAGGGGTCACGTTGGCAGGTAGGGGTCACGTTGGATATAAGGGGTCACGTTGGATATTAGGGGTCACGTTGGATATTAGGGGTCACGTTGGATATTAGGGGTCACGTTGGATATTAGGGGTCACGTTGGCTGGTAGGGGTCACGTTGGCTGGTAGGGGGGTCACGTTGGCTGGTAGGGGTCACGTTGGATATTAGGGGTCACGTTGGCTGGTAGGGGTCACGTTGGCTGGTAGGGGGGTCACGTTGGCTGGTAGGGGTCACGTTGGATATTAGGGGTCACGCTGGCTGGTAGGGGTCACGTTGGATATTAGGGGTCACGTTGGATATTAGGGGTCACGTTGGATATTAGGGGTCACGTTGGATATTAGGGGTCACGTTGGATATTAGGGGTCACGCTGGCTGGTAGGGGTCACGTTGGCTGGTAGGGGTCACGTTGGATATTAGGGGTCACGTTGGCTGGTAGGGGTCACGTTGGCTGGTAGGGGGGTCACGTTGGCTGGTAGGGGTCACGTTGGCTGGTAGGGGGGTCACGTTGGCTGGTTGGGGTCACGTTGGATATTAGGGGTCACGTTGGCTGGTAGGGGTCACGTTGGATATTAGGGGTCACGTTGGCTGGTAGGGGTCATGTTGGCTGGTAGTAGTCACGTTGGCTGGTAGGGGTCACGTTGGATATTTGGGGTCACGTTGGCTGGTAGGGGTCACGTTGGATATTAGGGGTCACGTTGGATATTAGGGGTCACGTTGGATATTAGGGGTCACGTTGGATATTAGGGGTCACGTTGGTTGGTAGGGGGGTCACGTTGGCTGGTAGGGGTCACGTTGGATATTAGGGGTCACGTTGGCTGGTAGGGGTCACGTTGAATATTAGGGGTCACGTTGGCTGGTAGGGGTCACGTTGGCTGGTAGGAGTCACGTTGGCTGGTAGGGGTCACGTTGGATATTAGAGGTCACGTTGGCTGGAAGGGGTAACGTTGGATATTAGGGGTCACGTTGGCTGGTAGGGGTCACGTTGGATATTAGAGGTCACGTTGGCTGGTAGGGGTCACGTTGGATATTAGGGGTCACGTTGGCAGGTAGGGGTCACGTTGGATATAAGGGGTCACGTTGGATATTAGGGGTCACGTTGGATATTAGGGGTCACGTTGGATATTAGGGGTCACGTTGGATATTAGGGGTCACGTTGGCTGGTAGGGGTCACGTTGGCTGGTAGGGGGGTCACGTTGGCTGGTAGGGGTCACGTTGGCTGGTAGGGGTCACGTTGGATATTAGGGGTCACGTTGGCTGGTAGGGGTCACGTTGGCTGGTAGGGGGGTCACGTTGGCTGGTAGGGGTCACGTTGGATATTAGGGGTCACGCTGGCTGGTAGGGGTCACGTTGGATATTAGGGGTCACGTTGGATATTAGGGGTCACGTTGGATATTAGGGGTCACGTTGGATATTAGGGGTCACGTTGGATATTAGGGGTCACGCTGGCTGGTAGGGGTCACGTTGGCTGGTAGGGGTCACGTTGGATATTAGGGGTCACGTTGGCTGGTAGGGGTCACGTTGGCTGGTAGGGGGGTCACGTTGGCTGGTAGGGGTCACGTTGGCTGGTAGGGGGGTCACGTTGGCTGGTTGGGGTCACGTTGGATATTAGGGGTCACGTTGGCTGGTAGGGGTCACGTTGGATATTAGGGGTCACGTTGGCTGGTAGGGGTCATGTTGGCTGGTAGTAGTCACGTTGGCTGGTAGGGGTCACGTTGGATATTAGGGGTCACGTTGGCTGGTAGGGGTCACGTTGTATATTAGGGGTCACGTTGGATATTAGGGGTCACGTTGGATATTTGGGGTCACGTTGGATATTAGGGGTCACGTTGGTTGGTAGGGGGGTCACGTTGGCTGGTAGGGGTCACGTTGGATATTAGGGGTCACGTTGGCTGGTAGGGGTCACGTTGAATATTAGGGGTCACGTTGGCTGGTAGGGGTCACGTTGGCTGGTAGGAGTCACGTTGGCTGGTAGGGGTCACGTTGGATATTAGAGGTCACGTTGGCTGGAAGGGGTAACGTTGGATATTAGGGGTCACGTTGGCTGGTAGGGGTCACGTTGGATATTAGAGGTCACGTTGGCTGGTAGGGGTCACGTTGGATATTAGGGGTCACGTTGGCTGGTAGGGGTCACGTTGGATATTAGGGGTCACGTTGGCTGGAAGGGGTCACGTTGGCTGGAAGGGGTCACGTTGGATATTAGGGGTCAGGTTGGCTGGTAGGGGTCACGTTGGCTGGTAGGGGTCACGTTGGATATTAGGGGTCACGTTGGCTGGTAGGGGTCACGTTGGATATTAGGGGTCACGTTGGCTGGTAGGGGTCACGTTGGATATTAGGGGTCATGATGGATATTTGGGGTCACGTTGGATATTAGGGGTCACGTTGGCTGGTAGGGGTCACGTTGGATATTAGGGGTCACGTTGGCTGGTAGGGATCACGTTGGATATTAGGGGTCACGATGGATATTTGGGGTCACGTTAGATATTAGGGGTCACGTTGGCTGGTAGGGGTCCCGTTGGATATTAGGGGTCACGTTGGCTGGTAGGGGTCACGTTGGATATTAGGGGTCACGTTGGCTGGTAGGGGTCACGTTGGATATTAGGGGTCACTTTGGATATTAGGGGTCACGTTGGCTGGTAGGGGTCACGTTGGCTGGTAGGGGTCACGTTGGCTGGTAGGGGTCACGTTGGATATTAGGGGTCACGATGGATATTTGGGGTCACGTTGGATATTAGGGGTCACGTTGGCTGGTAGGGATCTAGTTGGATATTAGGGGTCACGATGGATATTTGGGGTCACGTTGGATATTAGGGGTCACGTTGTTGGCTGGTAGGGGTCACGTTGGATATTAGGGGTCACGTTGGATATTAGGGGTCACGTTGGCTGGTTGGGGTCACGTTGGCTGGTAGGGGTCACGTTGGCTGGTAGGGGTCACGTTGGCTGATAGTGGTCACGTTGGTTGGTAGGGATCACGTTGGATAATAGGGGTCACGATGGATATTAGGGGTCACGTTGGATATTTGGGGTCACGTTGGATAATAGGGGTCACGTTGGATATTTTGGGTCACGTTGGATATTAGGGGTCACGTTGGCTGGTAGGGGTCACGTTGACTGGTAGAGGTAACGTTGGATATTAGGGGTCACGTTGGCTGGTAGGGGTCACGTTGACTGGTAGGGGTCACGTTGGATATTAGGGGTCACGTTGGCTGGTAGGGGTCACGTTGGATATTAGGGGTCACGTTGGCTGGTAGGGGTCACGTTGGATATTAGGGGTCACGTTGGCTGGTAGGGGTCACGTTGGATTTTAGGGGTCACGTTGGCTGGTAGGGGTCACGTTGGATATTAGGGGTCACGTTGGCTGGTAGGGGTCACGTTGGCTGGTAGGGGTCACGTTGGCTGGTAGGGGTCACGTTGGATATTAGGGGTCACGTTGGCTGGTAGGGGTCACGTTGGATATTAGGGGTCACGTTGGCTGGTAGGGGTCACGTTGGCTGGTAGGGGTCACGTTACATATTAGGAGTCACGTTGGCTGGTAGGGGTCACGTTGGCTGGTAGGGGTCACGTTGGATATTAGGGGTCACGTTGGCTGGTAGGGGTCACGTTGGCTGGCAGGGGTCACGTTGGCTGGTAGGGGTCACGTTGGATATTAGGGGTCACGTTGGCTGGTAGGGGTCACGTTGGATATTAGGGGTCACGTTGGCTGGTAGGGGTCACGTTGGCTGGTAGGAGTCACGTTGGCTGGTAGGGGTCACGTTGGATATTAGGGGTCACGTTGGCTGGTAGGGGTCACGTTGGATATTAGGGGTCACGTTGGATATTAGGGGTCACGTTGGATATTAGGGGTCACGTTGGATATTAGGGGTCACGTTGTATATTAGGGGTCACGTTGGCTGGTAGGGGTCACGTTGGCTGGTAGGGGGGTCACGTTGGCTGGTAGGGGTCACGTTGGATATTAGGGGTCACGTTGGCTGGTAGGGGTCACGTTGGATATTAGGGGTCACGTTGGCTGGAAGGGGTCACGTTGGATATTAGGGGTCAGGTTGGCTGGTAGGGGTCACGTTGGCTGGTAGGGGTCACGTTGGATATTAGGGGTCACGTTGGCTGGTAGGGGTCACGTTGGCTGGTAGGGGTCACGTTGGCTGGTAGGGGTCACGTTGGCTGGTAGGGGTCACGTTGGATATTAGGGGTCACGTTGGCTGGTAGGGGTCACGTTGGATATTATGGGTCACGTTGGCTGGTAGGGGTCACGTTGGATATTAGGGGTCATGATGGATATTTGGGGTCACGTTGGATATTAGGGGTCACGTTGGCTGGTAGGGGTCACGTTGGGTATTAGGGGTCACGTTGGCTGGTAGGGATCACGTTGGATATTAGGGGTCACGATGGATATTTGGGGTCACGTTGGATATTAGGGGTCACGTTGGCTGGTAGGGGTCACGTTGGATATTAGGGGTCACGTTGGCTGGTAGGGGTCACGTTGGATATTAGAGGTCACGTTGGCTGGTAGGGGTCACGTTCGATATTAGGGGTCACGTTGGATATTAGGGGTCACGTTGGCTGGTAGGGGTCACGTTGGCTGGTAGGGGTCACGTTGGCTGGTAGGGGTCACGTTGGATATTAGGGGTCACGATGGATATTTGGGGTCACGTTGGATATTAGGGGTCACGTTGGCTTTTAGGGATCATGTTGGATATTAGGGGTCACGATGGATATTTGGGGTCACGTTGGATATTAGGGGTCACGTTGTTGGCTGGTAGGGGTCACGTTGGCTGGTAGGGGTCACGTTGGCTGGTAGGGGTCACGTTGGATATTAGGGGTCACGTTGGATATTAGGGGTCACGTTGGATGGTAGGGGTCACGTTGGCTGGTAGGGGTCACGTTGGCTGGTAGGGGTCACGTTGGCTGATAGTGGTCACGTTGGTTGGTAGGGATCACGTTGGATAATAGGGGTCACGATGGATATTAGGGGTCACGTTGGATATTTGGGGTCACGTTGGATATTAGGGGTCACGTTGGATATTTTGGGTCACGTTGGATATTAGGGGTCACGTTGGCTGGTAGGGGTCACGTTGGCTGGTAGGGGTCACGTTGGCTGGTAGAGGTAACGTTGGATATTAGGGGTCACGTTGGCTGGTAGGGGTCACGTTGGATATTAGGGGTCACGTTGGCTGGTAGGGGTCACGTTGGATATTAGGGGTCACGTTGGCTGGTAGGGGTCACGTTGGATATTAGGGGTCACGTTGGCTGGTAGGGGTCACGTTGGCTGGTAGGGGTCACGTTGGCTGGTAGGGGTCACGTTGGATGTTAGGGGTCACGTTGGCTGGTAGGGGTCACGTTGGATATTTGGGGTCACGTTGGCTGGTAGGGGTCACGTTGCATATTAGGGGTCACGTTGGCTGGTAGGGGTCACGTTGGCTGGTAGGGGTCACGTTGGATATTAGGGGTCACGTTGGCTGGTAGGGGTCACGTTGGCTGGCAGGGGTCACGTTGGCTGGTAGGGGTCACGTTGGCTGGTAGGGGTCACGTTGGCTGGTAGGGGTCACGTTGGATATTAGGGGTCACGTTGGCTGGTAGGGGTCACGTTGGCTGGTAGGGGTCACGTTGGGTGGCAGGTGTCACGTTGGCTGGTAGGGGTCACGTTGTTGGCTGGTAGGGGTCACGTTGGATATTAGGGGTCACGTTGGCTGGTAGGGGTCACGTTGGATATTAGGGGTCACGTTGGCTGGTAGGGGTCACGTTGGATATTAGGGGTCACGTTGGCTGGTAGGGGTCACGTTGGATATTAGGGGTCACGTTGGCTGGTAGGGGTCACGTTGGCTGGTAGTGGTCACGTTGGATATTAGGGGTCACGATGGCTGGTAGGGGTCACGTTTGATATTAGGGGTCACGATGGCTGGTAGGGGTCACGTTGGCTGGCAGGGGTCACGTTGGCTGGTAGGGGTCACGTTGGCTGGTAGGGGTCACGTTGGCTGGTAGGGGTCACGTTGACTGGTAGGGGTCACGTTGGCTGATAGGGGTCACGTTGGCTGGTAGGGGTCACGTTGGATATTAGGGGTCACGTTAGCTGGTAGGGGTCACGTTGCATATTAGGGGTCACGTTGGCTGGTAGGGATCACGTTGGATATTAGGGGTCACGATGGATATTTGGGGTCACGTTGGATATTAGGGGTCACGTTGGCTGGTAGGGGTCACGTTGACTGGTAGGGGTCACGTTGGCTGGTAGGGGTCACGTTGGCTGGTAGGGGTCACGTTGGCTGGTAGGGGTCACGTTGGCTGGTAGGGGTCACGTTGGATATTATGGGTCACGTTGGCTGGTAGGGGTCACGTAGGCTGGTAGGGGTCACGTTGGCTGGTAGGGGTCACGTTGGCTGGTAGGGGTCACGTTGGCTGGTAGGGGTCACGTTGGATATTAGGGGTCACGATGGCTGGTAGGGGTCACGTTGGCTGGTAGGGGTCACGTTGGATATTAGGGGTCACGTTGGCTGGTAGGGGTCGCGTTGGATATTAGGGGTCACGATGGATATTTGGGGTCACGTTGGATATTAGGGGTCACGTTGGCTGGTAGGGGTCACGTTGGATATTAGGGGTCACGTTGGCTGGTAGGGGTCACGTTGGATATTAGGGGTCACGATATATATTTGGGGTCACGTTGGATATTAGGGGTCACGTTGGCTGGTAGGGGTCACGTTGGATATTAGGGGTCACGTTGGCTGGAAGGGGTCACGTTGGATATTAGGGGTCACGTTGGCTGGTAGGGGTCACGTTGGATATTAGGGGTCACGTTGGCTGGTAGGGGTCACGTTGGATATTAGGGGTCACGTTGGCTGGAAGGGGTCACGTTGGATATTAATTAGGGGTCACGTTGGCTGGTAGGGGTCGCGTTGGATATTAGGGGTCACGTTGGCTGGTAGGGGTCACGTTGGATATTAGGGGTCACGTTGGCTGGTAGGGGTCACGTTGGATATTAGTGGTCACGTTGGCTGGTAGGGGTCACGTTGGCTGGTAGGGGTCACGTTGGCTGGTAGGGGTCACGTTGGATATTAGGGGTCACATTGGATATTAGGGGTCACGTTGGCTGGTAGGGGTCACGTTGGCTGGTAGGGGTCACGTTGACTGGTAGGGGTCACGTTGGCTGGTAGGGGTCACGTTGGCTGGTAGGGGTCACGTTGGCTGGTAGGGGTCACGTTGGATATTAGGGGTCACGTTGGATATTAGGGGTCACGTTGGCTGGTAGGGGTCACGTTGGCTGGTAGGGGTCACGTTGACTGGTAGGGGTCACGTTGGCTGGTAGGGGTCACGTTGGCTGGTAGGGGTCACGTTGGCTGGTAGGGGTCACGTTGGCTGGTAGGGGTCACGTTGGATATTAGGGGTCACGTTGGATATTAGGGGTCACGTTGGCTGGTAGGGGTCACGTTGGCTGGTAGGGGTCACGTTGACTGGTAGGGGTCACGTTGGCTGGTAGGGGTCACGTTGGCTGGTAGGGGTCACGTTGGCTGGTAGGGGTCACGTTGGCTGGTAGGGGTCACGTTGGCTGGTACCCAGCAAACAATTTTAGGTTGCCACAACATATCTGGAAAGTATTTGAAAGTATTGGAAACGTTTGTTTTATCGTATCAGATACGATATTGTGTGTGGACTTAAATAGGTTTCCAAAACTTATAACCAAGACATATGTATCTAACACTAATTTGAGATGTTGTGGCAACTTTACACTCCTAACATGAGTCATTCATAATCCATTCATACACCAATATGAATCTCTTATGAAAGGTTTGAGCCAATAATCTGAACCATTTTCACATCTTTGTGTTTAAAGTTAAATTTCTTGAAATTAAATTATATTTTATATTATATTATTGTTATTATATTTTATATTATATTATTATTTTCAATTTAAATATTAAAACCAATTTAAGGGTAAAAAAAATCTAATAATTTATATTTCTTTTATTATTTACTAACAATTATAATTATTTACTAACGGAGAGAGGGGAGGCTGTACGACGGAGAGTGGCGGCTGTGGCGGACAGTGGCGGCGGTGGCGGATAGTGGCGGCGGGCGGACAGTGGCGGCGGTGGCGGGTAGTGGCGGCGGGCGGACAGTGGCGGCGGTGGCGGATAGTGGCGGCGGGCGGACAGTGGCGGCGGGCGGACAGTGGCGGCGGGCGTACAGTGGCGGCTGTGGCGGATAGTGGCGGCGGGCGGACCGTGGCGGCTTTGGCGGCGGTGGTGGACAGTGGCGGCAGGCGGACAGTGGCGGCGGCGGGCGGACAGTGGCGGCGGCGGGCGGACAGTGGCGGCGGCGGGCGGACAGTGGCGGCGGCGGGCGGACAGTGGTGGCGGCGGGCGGACAGTGGTGGCGGCGGGAGGACAGTGGAGGCGGCGGGCGGACAGTGGTGGCGGCGGGCGGACAGTGGTGGCAGCGGGCGGACAGTGGTGGCGGCGGGCGGACAGTGGTGGCGGCGGGCGGACAGTGGTGGCGGTGACAGACAGTGGTGGCGGTGGCAGACAGTGGTGCCGGTGGCGGACAGTGGTGGCGGTGGCGGATAGTGGCAGCGGGCGGACAGTGGCGGCGGGCGGACAGTGGTGGCGGTGGCGGATAGTGGCGGCGGGCGGACAGTGGCGTCGGGCAGACAGTGGCGGCGGTGGCGGATAGTGGCGGCGGGCGGACATTGGCGGCGGGCGGACAGTGGCGGCGGTGGCGGATAGTGGCGGCGGGCGGACAGGGCGGCGGCGGGCGGGCAGTGGCGGCGGGCGGACAGTGGCGGCGGGAGGACAGTGGCGGCGGTGGCGGATAGTGGCGGCGGGCGGACAGTGGCGGCGGGCGGACAGTGGCGGCGGGCGGACAGTGGCGGCGGCGGGCGGACAGTGGCGGCGGGCGGACAGTGGCGGAGGTGGCGGGTAGTGGCGGCGGGCGGACAGTGGCGGCGGTGGCGGATAGTGGCGGCGGGCGGACAGTGGCGGCGGGCGGACAGTGGCGGCGGGCGTACTGTGGCGGCTGTGGCGGATAGTGGCGGCGGGCGGACCGTGGCGGCTTTGGCGGCGGTGGTGGACAGTGGCGGCGGGCGGACAGTGGCGGCGGCGGGCGGACAGTGGCGGCGGCGGGCGGACAGTGGCGGCGGCGGGCGGACAATGGCGGCGGCGGGCGGACAGTGGTGGCGGCGGGCGGACAGTGGTGGCGGCGGGAGGACAGTGGAGGCGGCGGGCGGACAGTGGTGGCGGCGGGCGGACAGTGGTGGCGGCGGGCGGACAGTGGTGGCGGCGGGCGGACAGTGGTGGCGGCGGGCGGACAGTGGTGGCGGTGGCAGACAGTGGTGGCGGTGGCAGACAGTGGTGCCGGTGGCGGACAGTGGTGGCGGTGGCGGATAGTGGCAGCGGGCGGACAGTGGCGGCGGGCGGACAGTGGCGGCGGTGGCGGATAGTGGCGGCGGGCGGACAGTGGCGTCGGGCAGACAGTGGCGGCGGTGGCGGATAGTGGCGGCGGGCGGACAGTGGCGGCGGGCGGACAGTGGCGGCGGTGGCGGATAGTGGCGGCGGGCGGACAGGGCGGCGGCGGGCGGGCAGTGGCGGCGGGCGGACAGTGGCGGCGGGAGGACAGTGGCGGCGGTGGCGGATAGTGGCGGCGGGCGGGCAGTGGCGGCGGGCGGACAGTGGCGGCGGGAGGACAGTGGCGGCGGTGGCGGATAGTGGCGGCGGGCGGACAGTGGCGGCGGGCGGACAGTGGCGGCGGGCGGACAGTGGCGGCTGTGGCGGATAGTGGCGGCGGGCGGACCGTGGCGGCTTTGGCGGCGGTGGTGCATGGACAGTGGCGGCGGCGGGCGGACAGTGGCGGCGGCGGGCGGACAGTGGCGGCGGTGGTGGACAGTGGCGGCGGCGGGCGGACAGTGGCGGCGGCGGGCGGACAGTGGCGGCGGCGGGCGGACAGTGGCGGCGGCGGGCGAACAGTGGCGGCGGCGGGCGGACAGTGGCAGCGGCGGGTGGACAGTGGCGTCGGCGGCCGGACAGTGGCGGCGGCGGGCGGACAGTGGCGGCGGTGGCGGACACTGGCGGCTGTGTCTGGCGGTGGTGGCGGGCGGTGGCGGGTGGCGGCGTCTGTGATGAGTGGTGGCGGCTGGCGGTGGTGGGTGGTGGCGGCGGTGGTGGTGGGTGGTGGTGGCGGCGGTGGTGGTGGGTGGTGGTGGCGGCGGCGGCTGGTGGTGGTGGTGGCGGCGGCGGCTGGTGGTGGTGGGTGGTGGCGGCGGTGGTGGTGGGTGGTGGTGGCGGCGGTGGTGGTGGGTGGTGGTGGCGGCTGGTGGTGGTGGTTGGTGGCGGCGGGTGGTGGGTGGCGGCGGCGGCTGGTGGTGGTGGGTGGTGGCGGGCGGTGGCGGGCGGTGGCGGGCGGTGGTGGGCGGCGGCGGCTATGGTGGGTGGTGACGATCGGCGGTGGGGGGGGCTGGTGGCGGCTGGCGGTGGCGGCTTGCGGAGGCGACTGTGGCAACGGGCGGTGACGGCTGATAGCGGGCGGTGGTGGCGGCTGGTGGCAGGTGGTGGTGGCGGTGGTGGCGGCTGGTGGTGGTGGCAGCTGGTGGCGGTGATGGCGGCTGGTGGCGGGTGGTGGCAGGTGGCGGCTGGTGGTGGGTGGTGGCGGGTGGCGGCTGGTGGTGGGTGGTGGCGGGTGGCGGCTGGTGGTGGGTGGTGGCGAGTGGCGGCGGGTGGTGGGTGGCGGGTGGCGGCGGGTGGTGGGTGGTGGCGGCGGGTGGGGAGTGGCGGTGGTGGGTGGCGGTGGCTGGTGGCGGGTGGCGGCTGGTGGTGGGTGGTGGCGGGTGGCGGCTGGTGGTGGGTGGTGGCGGGTGGCGGCTGGTGGTGGGTGGTGGCGGGTGGCGGCTGGTGGTGAGTGGTGGCGGGTGGCGGCTGGTGGTGGGTGGCGGCTGGTGGTGGGTGGCGGGTGGCGGCGGGTGGCGGGTGGCGGCGGGTGGCGGCTGGTGGTGGGTGGCGGGTGGCGGCTGGTGGTGGGTGGCGGGTGGCGGCGGGTGGCGGCTGGCGGTGGGTGGCGGGTGGCGGCGGGTGGCGGGTGGCGGCTGGTGGTGGGTGGTGGCAGGTGGCGGCTGGTGGTGGCTGGTGGCGGGTGGCGGCTGGTGGTGGGTGGTGAGTGGCGGTGGTGGGTGGCGGTGGCTGGTGGCGGGTGGCGGCTGGTGGCGGGTGGTGGCGGGTGGCGACTGGTGATGGGTGGTGGCGGGTGGCGGCTGGTGGTGGGTGGTGGCGGGTGGCGGCTGGTGGTGGGTGGCGGGTGGCGGCAGGTGGTGGGTGGTGGCGGCGGGTGGTGAGTGGCGGTGGTGGGTGGCGGTGGCTGGTGGCGGGTGGCAGCTGGTGGTGGGTGGTGGCGGGTGGCGGCTGGTGGTGGGTGGTGGCGGGTGGCGGCTGGTGGTGGGTGGTGGCGGGTGGCGGCTGGTGGTGGGTGGTGGCGGCTGGTGGTGGGTGGTGGCAGGTGGCGGCTGGTGGTGGGTGGTGGCGGGTGGCGGCTGGTGGTGGGTGGTGGCGGGTGGCGGCTGGTGGTGGGTGGCGGGTGGCGGCTGGTGGTGGGTGGCGGGTGGCGGCTGGTGGTGGGTGGTGGCAGGTGGCAGCTGGTGGTGGCGGGTGGCGGCTGGTGGTGGGTGGCGGCTGGTGGCGGGTGGCGGCTGGTGGTGGGCGGCGGGTGGCGGCGGGTGGCAGCTGGTGGCGGCCAGCTGGGACACACCCTTCACCACTGAAGGTCTGAGCACAACTAACCATATGTCTCTCTCACCCACCAGAACAGTGTTGCCAGCTTGCGCTCTCAAAATGTTTCCTTCAAAGATTGTATATTATCTTTGAACAACAAGTTTGATTATCAAGGAAATAATGCATATATTATTGTCACATTAATACTGTGCAATATCTTATTACATTCCTGCTAAATAATTATAATTTGAAACAGGACAAAAAATCCAACATATATATAAAAACCAACATTAGAGATCACGAGGCCTAGGCCTCGCCTGTGACCACACATCCTGCCTCCCTGGCCTGCTACCCTCTCACACCTCACACTCTTAACTCTCTCATAATCACTCTCACTCTCTTACTCTGTCACTCTTACTCTCTGTCACTCTTACTCTCTGTCACTCTTACTCTCTGTCACTCTTACTGTCACTCTTACACTCTGTCACTCTTACTCTCTGTCACTCTTACTCTCTGTCACTCTTACTCTGTCACTCTTACTCTCTGTCACTCTTACTCTCTGTCACTCTTACTCTCTGTCACTCTTACTCTCTGTCACTCTTACTCTCTGTCACTCTTACTCTGTCACTCTTACTCTCTGTCACTCTTACTCTCTGTCACTCTTACTCTCTGTCACTCTTACTCTCTGTCACTC
Source organism: Procambarus clarkii (assembly GCF_040958095.1). Taxonomy (NCBI): domain Eukaryota; kingdom Metazoa; phylum Arthropoda; class Malacostraca; order Decapoda; family Cambaridae; genus Procambarus; species Procambarus clarkii. The sequence goes on along the minus strand of NC_091152.1, from coordinate 57,973,363 downwards.
TTACTCTGTCATTCTTACTCACTCTCAGTCACCCTTACCCATTCATACTCACTCTCTCACTCTTACTCTCATACTCTTACTCTCAATTACTCTTACTCTCAATCACTCTTACTCCCAATCACTCCTACTCCCAATCACTCCTACTCTCAATCACTCCTACTCTCATTCTTACTCTTACTCTTACTCCCAATCACTCTTACTCTCAATCACTCTTATTCTCATTCTTACTCTTACTCTCACTCTTACTCTTACTCCCAATCACTCTTACTCCCAATCACTCTTACTCTCAATCACTCTTACTCTCAATCACTCTTACTCTCAATCACTCTTACTCTCATTCTTACTCTTACTCACTCTTACTCTCAATCACTCTTATTCTCATTCTTACTCCTACTCCCAATCACTCTTACTCCCAATCACTCTTACTCTCAATCACTCTTACTCCCAATCACTCTTACTCTCAATCACTCTTACTCTCAATCACTCTTACTCTCAATCACTCTTACTCTCATTCTTACTCTTACTCACTCTTACTCTCAATCACTCTTATTCTCATTCTTACTCCTACTCCCAATCACTCTTACTCCCAATCACTCCTACTCTCAATCACTCTTACTCCCAATCACTCTTACTCTCAATCACTCTTACTCTCAATCACTTTTACTCTCAATCACTCTTACTCTCAATCACTCTTACTCTCACTAACTCTCAATCACTCTTACTCTCACTCTAACTCTCAATCACTCTTATGCACTATTACTCACTCTTTCTCTCAGTCATCCTTACTCACTCTCATACTCACTCTTACTCTGTCACTCTTACTCTCTGTCACTCTTACTCTCTGTCACTCTTACTCTCTGTCACTCTTACTCTCTGTCACTCTTACTCTCTGTCACTCTTACTCTGTCACTCTTACTCTCTGTCACTCTTACTCTCTGTCACTCTTACTCTCTATCACTCTTACTCTGTCATTCTTACTCTGTCACTCTTACTCACTCTCAGTCACCCTTACCCATTCATACTCACTCTCTCACTCTTACTCTCATACTCTTACTCTCAATTACTCTTACTCTCAATCACTCTTACTCCCAATCACTCCTACTCCCAATCACTCCTACTCTCAATCACTCCTACTCTCATTCTTACTCTTACTCCCAATCACTCTTACTCTCAATCACTCTTATTCTCATTCTTACTCTTACTCTCACTCTTACTCTTACTCCCAATCACTCTTACTCCCAATCACTCTTACTCTCAATCACTCTTACTCTCAATCACTCTTACTCTCAATCACTCTTACTCTCATTCTTACTCTTACTCACTCTTACTCTCAATCACTCTTATTCTCATTCTTACTCCTACTCTCACTCTAACTCCTACTCCCAATCACTCTTACTCCCAATCACTCTTACTCTCAATCACTCTTACTCCCAATCACTCTTACTCTCAATCACTCTTACTCTCAATCACTCTTACTCTCAATCACTCTTACTCTCAATCACTCTTACTCTCACTAACTCTCAATCACTCTTACTCTCACTCTAACTCTCAATCACTCTTACTCTCATACTCACCCTTACTCTCAATCACTTTACTCTCACTCTTACTCATTCTGTCACCCTTACTCTCACTCTTACTCACTCTCACTCTTACTCACTCGCAGTCACTCTTACTTATACTCACTCTTACTCACACTTACACACTCTCTGGCACTCTCACTCACCTTCAGTCACTCTTACCCACTCTCGCTCACTCTTACTCACTCTAGTTAATAAGAACACGCCAATATAAGACAACAAAACGTTTTCAGATTCGTTCTCACCACTTTCCAGCAACTTTTATAATTTATATAAATTATCTTAGGGAATAATACATAAATTATATATTTAAACATGATATTAGTGTTTAGTGGAATGCATAAGGAGTCAAATTGTGTTAAAAAGAGCGATTTTTAGAAAATTTGGAAAACTACTTTTTTCTGTTCATATTATAACTAAATGGATTTTAAAGGTTTCACTCAGCCAATATATATCATTCACAATTTATTAATGAATTTTACAAAAAAACACCATAAATTTTATATTTAAACATGTAAAAACTATTTGTTTTACATTTGGAAGAAAATAATTGTAGAAAAACAATTTATAATTAAACCTTTGTGTTTGGATTTTTTGAGTAAAAGTTTCTCAAAGGCTCTCCTGCACCATTCTCAATGCAAATCATTCCCACACCTATGGGAAGAGATAGGCGAACGTTGTGTAGATGATTTGTGTTTGCTGGGATTGGCTGGTAGGGGTCACGTTGGCTGGTAGGGGTCACGTTGGCTGGTAGGGTTCACGTTGGCTGGTAGGGGTCACGTTGGCTGGTAGGGGTCACGTTCGCTGGTAGGGGTCACGCTGGCTGGTAGGGGTCACGTTGGCTGGTAGGGGTCACGTTGGCTGGTAGGGTTCACGTTGGCTGGTAGGGGTCACGTTGGCTGGTAGGGGTCACGTTGGCTGGTAGGGGTCACGCTGGCTGGTAGGGGTCACGTTGGCTGGTAGGGGTCACGTTGGATATTAGGGGTCACGTTGGCTGGTAGGGGTCACGTTGGCTGGTAGGGGTCACGTTGGATATTAGGGGTCACGTTGGCTGGTAGGGGTCGCATTGGATATTAGGGGTCACGATGGATATTTGGGGTCACGTTGGCTGGTAGGGGTCACGTTGGCTGGTAGGGGTCACGTTGGCTGGTAGGGGTCACGTTGGCTGGTAGGGGTCACGTTGACTGGTAGGGGTCACGTTGGCTGGTAGGGGTCACGTTGGCTGGTAGGGGTCACGTTGGCTGGTAGGGGTCACGTTCGCTGGTAGGGGTCACGTTGGCTGGTAGGGGTCACGTTGGATATTAGGGGTCACGTTGGATATTAGGGGTCACGTTGGATATTAGGGGTCACGTTGGCTGATAGGGGTCACTTTTGTCAGTGATACCATTGAGGATATCTTCCCCCAGTCATCTGAGGCAGAGACAAGATGGTGGTGTAGGAGAGGTTCAACGGTGGAAGAGGTTGGGTTATCTCTTTATCAGTTAAGGTTCTCCTTCCCTTTGGTGACCTCGTCCACATAAACATTAGGAACCGTTGTAGACCAAGACCTGCTTCCTCCTGCAGCTCTGAGGAAGATCACCGTTGACCGAGGCATATTAAACTCTATTCCTACATGTCTGCAGACCACATATAAGTATTGAGGGACAATACAATGTTATGATGACCAACACCACACATCACACGCTGGAGTAACGACCTCGTTACAGTCCGTCCTGGATCATTATTATGTCGTGTGTGATGCTATAATGATGACTTTGTCTGCGTTACAATGTTAGTTTACTACATACAGACTAAAATGGTCAAGCAACCATTTAATTATTAGACTACAACCTTCACCCAGGGATGGCAGACCTTCGCCCTCACTCTCAGGTAAACATTAGCACTGACCGTCGCTCCAAAGCTTCCTTAAGTAGCATCAAGCGCTCAGTGTTAAGAACCCGGGAGATGATGTCCTCAACTGGCTTACAGTAGACGACAGACTCAAGAACAACGTCAACAAAAACTTTCTTTTCAATGGTCCACACATATATATATATATGAAAATGGAACAGCGAGTGGGTGAACCCGCGGCCCCACCCTCAACCTTTCTGAACATGAGATCAGGAACTTTAATGAATAGTTTCCCCCAAAAATACTTTCTATGATGGCCAACAGGTTACAATAACCTTGACCTTCACCATTGTAGTCGTCTCCTGCACGTGCATGTTGGTGAACATCAACACGACACACAAAGGATCTCATATCCACTGTCTGTGACCTTACAAAATGGCGGCCAATTCCTTCAGAGACCTGCGGCTGAGAGTCAGTAGTTCCTCTTGAGTCGACACATGAAGAGTCGTTTAGAAAATTGGTGTTGACAGTCCAATAGTCATATCCAGCTTTGTGTTCTCAACTACCCTTCAACAGCTGCAGGTAACACGGTGGGAATTTACAACGTTTTAACTGCAATTTGGGAAATTGGGTTGGGTAAATAACTTGTCCAACCACTTGGGCTGGACGGTAGAGCGACGGTCTCGCTTCATGCAGGTCGGCGTTCAATCCCCGACCGTCTAGATGGTTGGGCACCATTCCTTCCTCCGTCCCATCCCAAATCCTAATCCTGACGCCTTCCAGGTGCAATATAGTCGTACTGGCTTAATGTATTCTCCTGGTAGTTCCCTTCTCCCAATCACCTAAGCCCCGAGAGCTATAGACCAATCACAGTACAAGCAGAAGTGACATCTCTGAGATAATGACTACACGGCCACCGAGTTTACGTAGACTAACAAACCCAAGTTTCAATGTGTAGTCACTCCCCCTTATGCTGACAGGTGCACAGCATTTGTGCACTTTTCACAGGAGCAATGAGCGTGTGGGCTCCAACAAGAGTGTGGGAAGCTGTCTGTATTTGTGACAGTGTTCCGGTGGAAGGATTCATCCCCCTCTGTAACGCCGTCCTGGGGAGCAGCCCGGAGCGAGGAGCCTCAGTAGGGAGTTGGAGGTCCAGGGAGCAGGGGAAGCCAGGCAGGGTAGCCGCCTGGTGAATGACTACTGGTTGATTCATCGGTACCCATGATGCTAGTGGCACATTACTCACCCAATCAGTAAGTGTAATCAGTAATCAGTAAACTGTAATGGATGAATGGTGTAACTTTCGATTAATTACGCAACATTATCAAACGATTTATTGATGTTATTGGGCACATTGGAATCAATATAAATAGTGAACTACTAGAATAGAGGTGAAAAGTTCTCTGTGAACAAAAGGGAACTAATTATAAACCGTAAATTAAACAACGGGGGATTAATAATCACGTAATGATGTACTTAAGAGCAGCTCTAACTTATAATCTCATGGGCGAGGATCTCCTGCCAGTACTGGATATGAAGGACTCAACTAATAGGGGATCAGCAGCTATGGAGTCCAATTACCTAAGTGACTTACTCTCCCTGGAGCAGCATTGCTACATGAGGCACAGTACACAGTACTATTTCATGACTGTGAGTAGTAGAAGTTTATGAGGTACGGTGAACTCTATTATTTTCCAGATAAAAAATAACATTGACCACAACAATTTAGTGGTAATAATTTAGTGAGGAATTATTGTGTTTAAGCCTCAGAGTACAACATAAACAACATTGTTCATGGCAATGTTGCAGCCATTGGCCACAACGTACAAATTGACGGTGTACTTAAGACGCACGCACCCGAACTATTCAATTAACCTAACCATGCAACCAACTCATAGAAAACGTGGATATTTGTGATCAGCTCTTGTTAATAGTGCACCTTATTGTGTACGTTAGGGACGATAGTGTAGACAATGAGACGTATTAGTTGAGAACACGTGTTGAAGGTTGACACCTGTTTTTATTATCACATTTAGGTACATGAACATGTGTGCAGCTGCCCTAGACTGTGTGAAGTGGGGTACAGTGTGTGTCAAGAACTAGCTGCCCCAGACTGTGTGAAGGGGGGTACAGTGTGTGTCAAGAACTAGCTGCCCTAGACTGTGTGAAGGGAAGTGCAGAGTGTGTCAAGAACTAGCTGCCCTAGACTATATGAAGGAGAGTACAGTGTGTGTCAAGAACTAGCTGTCCTAGACTATATGAAGGGAAATACAGTGTGTGTCAAGAACTAGCTGCTCTAGACTATATGAAGGGAAGTACAGTGTGTGTCAGGCAATAGCTACAATAGACTATATGAAGGGGAGGACAGAGTGTGTCAAGAAATAACTACGTGATGCTAAAATTTCACATCACACAGGATGCTTAGTCATACAGGGCCATGTAGTCAGTAGTCTTCACTGTCAAACACTGAATGCATTATGAGGATATCATCATCAACACGAGAGTTAATAAAGTAATTGCAAAGCTCCAGGTACCTCATGTCAACTGGTCTGAAAGGTCTAATAACTGGACATTCGGTGATGTAGTGTGGGAGATCATGCCGCAGTTCCTGCTCACAGAGTTTGCACCTGGAGTGCTCAGGATTGGGAGATCCATCACCTGTAGCCACCTGTCACAGGTAACGGTAGCCACCTGTCACAGGTAACGGTAGCCACCTGCCACAGGTAACGGTAGCCACCTGCCACAGGTAACGGTAGCCACCTGCCACAGGTAACGGTAGCCACCTGCCACAGGTAACGGTAGCCACCTGTCACAGGTAACGGTAGCCACCTGCCTCAGGTAATGGTAGCCACCTGCCACAGGTAACGGTAGCCACCTGCCACAGGTAACGGTAGCCACCTGCCACAGGTAACGGTAGCCACCTGCCTCAGGTAACGGTAGCCCCCTGCCACACGTAACGGTAGCCACCTGCCACATGTAACGGTAGCCACCTGCCACAGGTAACGGTAGCCACCTGCCACAGGTAACGGTAGCCACCTGCCACAGGTAACGGTAGCCACCTGCCTCAGGTAACGGTAGCCCCCTGCCACACGTAACGGTAGCCACCTGCCACATGTAACGGTAGCCACCTGCCACAGGTAACGGTAGCCACCTGCCACACGTAACGGTAGCCACCTGCCACATGTAACGGTAGCCACCTGCCACAGGTAACGGTTGCCACCTGCCACAGGTAATGGTAGCCACCTGCCACAGGTAACGGTAGCCACCTGCCACAGGTAACGGTAGTCACCTGCCACATATAACGGTAGCCACCTGCCACAGGTAACGGTAGCCACCTGCCTCAGGTAACGGTAGCCACCTGTCACACGTAACGGTAGCCACCTGCCACATGTAACGGTAGCCACCTGCCACAGGTAACGGTAGTCACCTGCCACATATAACGGTAGCCACCTGCCACAGGTAACGGTAGCCACCTGCCTCAGGTAACGGTAGCCACCTGCCACACGTAACGGTAGCCACCTGCCACATGTAACGGTAGCCACCTGCCACAGGTAACGGTTGCCACCTGCCACAGGTAACGGTTGCCACCTGCCTCAGGTAACGGTAGCCACCTGCCACATGTAACGGTAGCCACCTGCCCCAGGTAACGGTGGCCACCTGGCACAAGTAACGGTAGCCACCTGCCACGGTTAACGGTAGCCACCTGCCACAGGTAACGGTAGCCACCTGCCACAGGTAACGGTAGCCACCTGTCACGGTTAACGGTAGCCACCTAACACAGGTAACAGTAGCCACCTGCCACAGGTAACGGTGGCCACCTACCACAGGTAACGGTAGCCACCTGCCACAGGTAACGGTGGCCACCTACCACAGGTAACGGTGGCCCTCTGCCACAGGTAACGGTAGCCACCTGCCACAGATAACGGTAGCCACCTACCACAGGTAACAGTAGCCACCGGCCACAGGTAATGGTAGCCCCCTGCCACAGGTGACGGTAGCCCCCTGCCACAGGTAACGGTTTCAGACTCCGGAAGCATTTTGAGGATATCATCAACACAAGATTGAATAAGATAGCAGTGGTAATACAAGTCCCCATCTCGCAGGATGGTTAGTCATACAGGGCCATATGTTTAGTAGCCTGCACTGGCAAATTTTGAGTACACTGTGAGCATATCTTCAAGAATACGAGAGTGAATAAAGTAATTGCAAAGCTCCAGGTACCTCATGCCAATTGGTCTGAAAGGTCTAATAACTGGGCATTCAGTGATGTAGTGCGGGAGATCGTGCCGTAGTTCCTGCTCACAGAGTTTGCAACTGGAGTGCTCAGGATTGGGAGACCCGTCACCCGTAGCCACCTGCCACAGGTAACGGTTATCTTGAGATCTTGAGATGATTTCCGGGCTTTTTTAGTGTCCCCGCGGCCCGGTCCTCGACCAGGCCTCCACCCCCAGGAAGCAACCCGTAACAGCTGACTAACACCCAGGTACCTATTTTATTCCTAAGTAACAGGGGCATAGGGTGAAAGAAACTCTGCCCATTGTTTCTCGCCGGCGCCTGGGATCGAACCCGGGACCACAGGATCACAAGTCCAGTGTGCTGTCCGCTCGGCCGACCGGCTCCCTGCATCACGGTAACCCAACCTGATCCTTGCAACCACTGTGTCGCACAGTCTAGTGGACGTTTTGTGCTGCCCATTGATATAGGTTTCAGATCTGAACAGATCATAGCTTTTTATACTAGTACATTCAGGTCGTTGGGAGTCAGTAATTTCTTTCCTATCGTACCAAAATCGTCATCACAAATAAATTCTATGGATCAGTGAAGCCGCATTTGCCTATCTCGAGCGTAGCCGTTACCAGAATAATGAATATCACCTTTTGCATGGGATTACCTAATTGTTGGATTAAATCGATATTTCCGCATGGGTGAATAGCCTTTTTCATGGAAGGTTGTGTCATAGCATTCAATCATTTTGGGGATCCACTTCAACAATCCACAGGAGGATTGGTTCGCAAAATGTTGGCGTTTTCCTCCAAGTGAGAGAGTTAGCTCTGCAGGTCCCAGTGGCGTGGGGAGGACAACTGATCATTTATACCACTAATGTATAGAAATATTTATTATATTTGGAACAATGTCATCCATAACAAGTGAGGTTATTTCACTGGTTTATGTCGCTCGTTATTTGTCAAGTGAATGAATATGAAGGATACTAGTCGGTGTCAAGGATACTAGTTGGTGTCAAGGATACTAGTCGGTGTCAAGGATACTAGTTGGTGTCAAGGATACTAGTTGGTGTCAAGGATACTAGTAGGTGTCAAGGATACTAGTTGGTGTCAAGGATACTAGTCGGTGTCAAGGATACTAGTTGGTGTCAAGGATACTAGTAGGTGTCAAGGATACTAGTTGGTGTCAAGGATACTAGTAGGTGTCAAGGATACTAGTTGGTGTCAAGGATACTAGTCGGTGTCAAGGATACTAGTTGGTGTCAAGGATACTAGTAGGTGTCAAGGATACTAGTTGGTGTCAAGGATACTAGTTGGTGTCAAGGATACTAGTCGGTGTCAAGGATACTAGTTGGTGTCAAGGATACTAGTAGGTGTCAAGGATACTAGTTGGTGTCAAGGATACTAGTAGGTGTCAAGGATACTAGTTGGTGTCAAGGATACTAGTCGGTGTCAAGGATACTAGTTGGTGTCAAGGATACTAGTAGGTGTCAAGGATACTAGTTGGTGTCAAGGATACTAGTCGGTATCAAGGATACTAGTTGGTGTCAAGGATACTAGTAGGTGTCAAGGATACTAGTTGGTGTCAAGGATACTAGTCGGTGTCAAGGATACTAGTCGGTGTCAAGGATACTAGTCGGTGTCAAGGATACTAGTTGGTGTCAAGGATACTAGTAGGTGTCAAGGATACTAGTTGGTGTCAAGGATACTAGTCGGTGTCAAGGATACTAGTTGGTGTCAAGGATACTAGTCGGTGTCAAGGATACTAGTCGGTGTCAAGGATACTAGTCGGTGTCAAGGATACTAGTTGGTGTCAAGGATACTAGTCGGTGTCTAGGATACTAGTCGGTGTCAAGGATACTAGTCGGTGTCAAGGATACTAGTTGGTGTCAAGGATACTAGTCGGTGTCAAGGATACTAGTTGGTGTCAAGGATACTAGTCGGTGTCAAGGATGCTAGTCGGTGTCAAGGATGCTAGTCGGTGTCAAGGATACTAGTCGGTGTCAAGGATACTAGTTGGTGTCAAGGATACTAGTAGGTGTCAAGGATACTAGTTGGTGTCAAGGATACTAGTCGGTGTCAAGGATACTAGTTGGTGTCAAGGATACTAGTCGGTGTCAAGGATACTAGTCGGTGTCAAGGATACTAGTCGGTGTCAAGGATACTAGTCGGTGTCAAGGATACTAGTAGGTGTCAAGGATACTAGTTGGTGTCAAGGATACTAGTCGGTGTCAAGGATACTAGTTGGTGTCAAGGATACTAGTAGGTGTCAAGGATACTAGTCGGTGTCAAGGATACTAGTCGGTGTCAAGGATACTAGTTGGTGTCAAGGATACTAGTCGGTGTCAAGGATACTAGTTGGTGTCAAGGATACTAGTCGGTGTCAAGGATACTAGTCGGTGTCAAGGATACTAGTGGGTGTCAAGGATACTAGTCGGTGTCAAGGATACTAGTCGGTGTCAAGGATACTAGTTGGTGTCAAGGATACTAGTCGGTGTCAAGGATACTAGTTGGTGTCAAGGATACTAGTCGGTGTCAAGGATACTAGTCGGTGTCAAGGATACTAGTTGGTGTCAAGGATACTAGTCGGTGTCAAGGATACTAGTCGGTGTCAAGGATACTAGTCGGTGTCAAGGATACTAGTCGGTGTCAAGGATACTAGTCGGTGTCAAGGATACTAGTCGGTGTCTAGGATACTAGTCGGTGTCTAGGATACTAGTCGGTGTCTAGGATACTAGTCGGTGTCAAGGATACTAGTAGGTGTCAAGGATACTAGTCAATGTCAAGGATACTAGTCGGTGTCAAGGATACTAGTCGGTTTCAAGGATACTAGTCGGTGTCAAGGATACTAGTCGGTGTCAAGGATACTAGTCGGTGTCTAGGATACTAGTCGGTGTCTAGGATAGTAGTCGGTGTCAAGGATACTAGTCGGTGTCAAGGATACTAGTAGGTGTCAAGGATACTAGTCAATGTCAAGGATACTAGTCGGTGTCAAGAAAACCCTCAGGTGTAACAAGACCAGCAAACAGCTGTGGGTGATTTACCATTCCTTTATTTACCTATGATTTACCTGTGAGTGATTTAAAGTTGATTTACCGTAAGCACAGATCACGAAGCTCATAATAAATTTCGGCTTTGTTAGAAATAATGATAAACGCTGCGGGTACACGCAATGTGTGCTGTCCTGACTCTCCACTTTGGCAGACTAAGGTGTTTAAAGCCATGTTTGTTCAGAGCCCGCCGGTGTTATTTTATATAACCTCAATACAAATTTGTGAACAATAAAAAAGCTCGCTTTGTGAGGTTTATATTTTCGCTAACTTTGTCCAGGGCCAAGTAAAGAGAGAACATCCAATGCCCAGCAGAGAGAGGACACTCAGTACCTAGCAGAGAGAGAACACCCAGTGCCCAGCAGAGAGAGAACACCCAGTACCCAGCAGAGAGAGAGAGAACACCCAGTGCCCAGCAGAGAGAGAACACCCAGTGCCCAGCAGAGAGAGAACACCCAGTGCCCAGCAGAGAGAGAACACCCAGTACCCAGCAGAGAGAGAGAGAACACCCAGTGCCCAGCAGAGAGAGAACACCCAGTGCCCAGCAGAGAGAGAACACCCAGTACCCAGCAGAGAGAGAGAGAACACCCAGTGCCCAGCAGAGAGAGAACACCCAGTGCCCAGCAGAGAGAGAACACCCAGTACCCAGCAGAGAGAGAGAGAGAGAGAGAGAGAACACCCAGTGCCCAGCAGAGACAGAACACCCAGTACCCACCAGAGAGAACACCCAGTACCCAGCAGAGAGAGAACACCCAGTGCCCAGCAGAGAGAGAACACCCAGTACCCACCAGAGAGAACACCCAGTACCCACCAGAGAGAGAACACCCAGTGCCCAGCAGAGAGAAAACACCCAGTGCCCAGCAGAGAGAGAACACCCAGTACCCAGCAGAGAGAGAACACCCAGTACCCAGCAGAGACAAAACACCCAGTGCCCAGCAGAGAGAGAACACCCAGTACCCAGCAGAGAGAGAACACCCAGTGCCCAGCAGAGAGAGAACACCCAGTGCCCAGCAGAGAGAGAACACCCAGTACCCAGCAGAGAGAGAACACCCAGTACCCAGCAGAGAGAGAACACCCAGTGCCCAGCAGAGAGAGAACACCCAGTGCCCAGCAGAGACAGAACACCCAGTACCCAGAGAGAGAACGCCCAGTGCCCAGCAGAGAGAAAACACCCAGTACCCAGTGCCCTAACTTTGTTGTTGACTGTTGTTTCATCCCCCGTGTACCCTCACACAGGATTGCAAGATGGTTGACGAGGCACTCACAAGAATGAGGCTGAACTCCCAGTAGACCGCGGAGGCTTTTCTGGCAATGTCGTTAAACAGAAGATAAACAGCGAAGGTGTGTACGCCGGGACCGTCCAGGCTACTGGGCGTGTTACAACAATAATCTCTTCCTTAAGGACATTTTTACAGCGGCTCGCAACACAGAGGAGAAAATCCTTTAAGATATACTTGAAAGAACGTGACCCCTGCCAACGTGACCCCTGCCAACGTGACCCCTGCCAACGTGACCCATGCCAACGTGACCCCTGCCTACGTGACCCCTGCCAACGTGACCCCTGCCAACGTGACCCCTGCCAACGTGACCCCTGCCAACGTGACCCCTGCCAACGTGACCCCTGCCAACGTGACCCCTGCCAACGTGACCCCTGCCAACGTGACCCCTGCCAACGTGACCCCTGCCTACGTGACCCCTGCCAACGTGACCTCTGCCAACGTGACCACTGCCAACGTGACCCCTGCCAACGTGACCCCTGCCAACGTTACCCCTGCCAACGTGACCCCTGCCTACGTGACCCCTGCCAACGTGACCTCTGCCAACGTGACCACTGCCAACGTGACCCCTGCCAACGTGACCCCTGCCAACGTGACCCCTGCCAACGTGACCCCTGCCTACGTGACCCCTGTCAACGTGACCTCTGCCAACGTGACCACTGCCAACGTGACCCCTGCCAACGTGACCCCTGCCTACATGACCCCTGCCAACGTGACCCCTGCCAACGTGACCTCTGCCAACGTGACCCCTGCCTACATGACCCCTGCCAACGAGACTACTGCTAACGTGACCCCCGTGCCAACGTGACCCCTGCCAACGTGACCCCTGCCAACGTTGGCCCTGCCAACGTGACCCATGCTTACATGACCTTTGCCAAAGTGACCCCTGCCTACGTGACCCCTGCCAACGTGACCACTGCCAACATGATCCCTGCCAACGTGACCCCTGCCAACGTGACCCCTGCCAACGTGACCCCTGCCAACTTGACCCCTGCCAACGTGACCCCTGTCAACGTGACCCCTGCCAACGTGACCCCTGCCAACGTGACCCCTGCCAACGTGACCCCTGTCAACGTGACCCCTGCCAACGTGACCCCTGCCAACGTGACCCCTGCCAACGTGACCCCTGCCAACGTGACCCCTTCCAACGTGAACCCTGACAACGTGACCCCTGCCAATGTGACCCCTGCCAACGTGACCCCTGCCAACGTGACCCCTGCCTACGTGACCACTGCCAACGTGACCCCTGCCAACGTGACCCCTGCCAACGTGACCCCTGCCAACGTGACTACTGCCAACGAGACCCCTGCCAACGTGACCCCTACCAACGTGACCCCTGCCAACATAACCCCTGCCAACGTGACCCCTGCCAACGTGACCACTGCCAACGTGACCCCTGCCTACGTGACCCCTGCCAACGTGACCCCTGCCAACGTGACCCCTGCCAACGTGACCCCTACCAACGTGACCCCTGCCAACATAACCCCTGCCAACGTGACCACTGCCAACATAACCCCTGCCAACGTGACCCCTGACAACGTGACCACTGCCAACATGACCCCTGCCAACGTGACCACTGCCAACGTGACCCCTGCCAACGTGACCCCTGCCAACGTGACCACTCCAACTTGACCACTGCCAACGTGACCCCTGCCTACATGACCCCTGCCAACGTGACCCCTGCCTACATGACCCCTGCCAACGTGACCCCTGCCAACGTGACCACTGCCAACGTGACCCCTGCCAACGTGACCCCTTCCAACGTGAACCCTGCCAACGTGACTCCTGCTAACGTGACCCCTATACCAACGTGACCCCTACTAACGTGACCCCTGCCAACGTGACCCCTGCCTACATGACCCCTGCCAACGTGACCCCTGCCTACATGACCCCTGCCAACGTGACCCCTGCCAACGTGACCCCTGCCAACATGACCCCTGCTAACGTGACCCCTGCTAACGTGACCCCTGAAAACGTGACCCCTGCCAACGTGACCCCTACCAACGTGACCCCTGCCAACGTGACCCCTGCCAACGTGACCCCTGCCAACGTGACCACTCCAACTTGACCACTGCCAACGTGACCCCTGCCTACTTGACCCCTGCCAACGTGACCCCTGCCTACATGACCACTGCCAACGTGACCCATGCCAACATGACCACTGCCAACGTGACCCCTGCCAACGTGAACCCTACCAACGGGACCCCTGCCAACGTGACCCCTGCTAACGTGACCCCTGCCAACGTGACCCCTGCCAACGTGACCCCTACCAACGTGACCCCTGCCAACGTGACCCCTGCCTACATGACCCCTGCCAACGTGACCTCTGCCAACGTGACCTTTGCCAACGTGACCCCTACGAACGTGACCCCTGCTTACGTGACCCCTGCCAACGTGACCCCTGCCTACGTGACCCCTGCCAACGTGACCCCTGCCTACATGACCCCTGCCAACGTGACCCCTGCCTACATGACCCCTGCCAACGTGACCCCTGCCTACATGACCCCTGCCAACGTAACCCCTGCCTACATGACCCCTGCCAACGTAACCTGCCTACATGACCCCTGCCAACGTGACCCCTGCCTACATGACCCCTGCCAACGTGACCCCTGCCTACATGACCCCTGCCAACGTGACCCCTGCCTACATGACCCCTGCCAACGTGACCACTGCCAACGTGACCTCTGCCAACGTAACCCCTGCCAACGTGACCACTGCCAACGTGACCTCTGCCAACGTGACCACTGCCAACGTGACCACTGCCAACGTTACCCCTGCCAACGTGACCTCTGCCAACGTGACCACTGCCAACGTGACCTCTGCCAACGTGACCCCTGCCTACATGACCCCTGCCAACGTGACCACTGCCAACGTGACCCCTGCCTACATGACCCCTGCCAACGTGACCACTGCCAACGTGACCACTGCCAACGTGACCACTGCCAACATGACCCCTGCCAACGTGATCACTGCCAACGTGACCCCTGCCAACGTGACCACTGCCAACGTGACCACTGCCAACGTGACCCCTGCCAACGTGACCCCTGCCAACGTGACCCCTGCCAACGTGACCACTGCCAACGTGACCCCTGCCTACATGACCCCTGCCAACGTGACCACTGCCAACGTGACCCCTGCCTACATGACCACTGCCAACGTGACCCCTGCCAACGTGACCACTGCCAACGTGACCCCGGCCTACATGACCCCTGCCAACGTGACCACTGCCAACGTAACCCCTGCCTACATGACCACTGCCAACGTGACCACTGCCAACGTGACCTCTGCCAACGTGACCCCTGCCTACGTAACCCCTGCCTACATGACCACTGCCAACGTGACCACTGCCAACGTGACCTCTGCCAACGTGACCCCTGCCTACGTGACCCCTGCCTACATGACCCCTGCAAACGTGACCACTGCCAACGTGACCCCTGCCTACATGACCCCTGCCAACGTGACCACTGCCAACGTGACCCCTGCCTACATGACCACTGCCAACGTGACCCCTGCCAACGTGACCCCTGCCAACGTGACCACTGCCAACGTGACCCCTGCCAACGTGACCACTGCCAACGTGACCACTGCCAACGTGACCACTGTCAACGTGACCACTGCCAACGTGACCCCTGCCAACGTGGCCACTGCCAACGTGACCACTGCCAACGTGACCACTGCCAACGTGACCACTGCCAACGTGACCTCTGCCAACGTGACCACTGCCAACGTGACCACTGCCAACGTGACCACTGCCAACGTGACCACTGCCAGCGTGACCTCTGCCAACGTGACCACTGCCAACGTGACCACTGCCAACGTGACCACTGCCAACGTGACCACTGCCAACGTGACCACTGCCAACGTGACCACTGCCAACGTGACCCCTGCCAACGTGACCACTGCCAACGTGACCTCTGCCAACGTGACCACTGCCAACGTGACCACTGCCAACGTGACCACTGCCAACGTGACCTCTGCCAACGTGACCCCTGCCAACGTGACCACTGCCAACGTGACCACTGCCAACGTGACCACTGCCAACGTGACCCCTGCCAACGTGACCTCTGCCAACGTGACCACTGCCAACGTGACCACTGCCAACGTGACCACTGCCAACGTGACCACTGCCAACGTGACCTCTGCCAACGTGACCACTGCCAACGTGACCACTGCCAACGTGACCACTGCCAACGTGACCACTGCCAACGTGACCCCTGCCAACGTGACCCCTGCCAACGTGACCCCTGCCAACGTGACCCCTGCCTACATGACCCCTGCCAACGTGACCCCTGCCTACATGACCCCTGCCAACGTGACCCCTGCCTACATGACCCCTGCCAACGTGACCCCTGCCTACATGACCCCTGCCAACGTGACCCCTGCCTACATGACCCCTGCCAACGTGACCCCTGCCTACATGACCCCTGCCAACGTGACCCCTGCCTACATGACCCCTGCCAACGTGACCACTGCCAACGTGACCTCTGCCAACGTGACCCCTGCCAACGTGACCACTGCCAACGTGACCTCTGCCAACGTGACCACTGCCAACGTGACCAAGGCCAACGTGACCCCTGCCAACGTGACTTCTGCCAACGTGACCACTGCCAACGTGACCTCTGCCAACGTGACCCCTGCCTACATGACCCCTGCCAACGTGACCACTGCCAACGGGACCCCTGCCTACATGACCCCTGCCAACGTGACCACTGCCAACGTGACCACTGCCAACGTGACCACTGCCAACGTGACCCCTGCCAACGTGACCACTGCCAACGTGACCCCTGCCAACGTGACCACTGCCAACGTGACCACTGCCAACGTGACCACTGCCAACGTGACCACTGCCAACGTGACCCCTGCCAACGTGACCCCTGCCAACGTGACCACTGCTAACGTGACCCCTGCCTACATGACCCCTGCCAACGTGACCACTGCCAACGTGACCCCTGTATAACATGACCACTGCCAACGTGACCCCTGCCAACGTGACCACTGCCAACGTGACCCCTGCCTACATGACCTCTGCCAACGTGACCACTGCCAACGTAACCCCTGCCTACATGACCACTGCCAACGTGACCACTGCCAACGTGACCTCTGCCAACGTGACCCCTGCCTGCGTGACCCCTGCCTACATGACCCCTGCCAACGTGACCACTGCCAACGTGACCCCTGCCAACGTGACCACTGCCAACGTGACCACTGCCAACGTGACCACTGTCAACGTGACCACTGCCAACGTGACCCCTGCCAACGTGACCACTGCCAACGTGACCACTGCCAACGTGACCACTGCCAACGTGACCACTGCCAACGTGACCTCTGCCAACGTGACCACTGCCAACGTGACCACTGCCAACGTGACCACTGCCAACGTGACCACTGCCAGCGTGACCTCTGCCAACGTGACCACTGCCAACGTGACCACTGCCAACGTGACCACTGCCAACGTGACCACTGCCAACGTGACCACTGCCAACGTGACCACTGCCAACGTGACCCCTGCCAACGTGACCACTGCCAACGTGACCTCTGCCAACGTGACCACTGCCAACGTGACCACTGCCAACGTGACCACTGCCAACGTGACCTCTGCCAACGTGACCCCTGCCAACGTGACCACTGCCAACGTGACCACTGCCAACGTGACCACTGCCAACGTGACCCCTGCCAACGTGACCTCTGCCAACGTGACCACTGCCAACGTGACCACTGCCAACGTGACCACTGCCAACGTGACCACTGCCAACGTGACCTCTGCCAACGTGACCACTGCCAACGTGACCACTGCCAACGTGACCACTGCCAACGTGACCTCTGCCAACGTGACCCCTGCCAACGTGACCACTGCCAACGTGACCACTGCCAACGTGACCACTGCCAACGTGACCACTGCCAACGTGACCACTGCCAACGTGACCACTGCCAACGTGACCACTGCCAACGTGACCCCTGCCAACGTGACCTCTGCCAACGTGACCACTGCCAACGTGACCACTGCCAACGTGACCACTGCCAACGTGACCACTGCCAACGTGACCTCTGCCAACGTGACCACTGCCAACGTGACCACTGCCAACGTGACCACTGCCAACGTGACCACTGCCAACGTGACCCCTGCCAACGTGACCCCTGCCAACGTGACCCCTGCCAACGTGACCCCTGCCTACATGACCCCTGCCAACGTGACCCCTGCCTACATGACCCCTGCCAACGTGACCCCTGCCTACATGACCCCTGCCAACGTGACCCCTGCCTACATGACCCCTGCCAACGTGACCCCTGCCTACATGACCCCTGCCAACGTGACCCCTGCCTACATGACCCCTGCCAACGTGACCCCTGCCTACATGACCCCTGCCAACGTGACCACTGCCAACGTGACCTCTGCCAACGTGACCCCTGCCAACGTGACCACTGCCAACGTGACCTCTGCCAACGTGACCACTGCCAACGTGACCAAGGCCAACGTGACCCCTGCCAACGTGACTTCTGCCAACGTGACCACTGCCAACGTGACCTCTGCCAACGTGACCCCTGCCTACATGACCCCTGCCAACGTGACCACTGCCAACGGGACCCCTGCCTACATGACCCCTGCCAACGTGACCACTGCCAACGTGACCACTGCCAACGTGACCACTGCCAACGTGACCCCTGCCAACGTGACCACTGCCAACGTGACCCCTGCCAACGTGACCACTGCCAACGTGACCACTGCCAACGTGACCACTGCCAACGTGACCACTGCCAACGTGACCCCTGCCAACGTGACCCCTGCCAACGTGACCACTGCTAACGTGACCCCTGCCTACATGACCCCTGCCAACGTGACCACTGCCAACGTGACCCCTGTATAACATGACCACTGCCAACGTGACCCCTGCCAACGTGACCACTGCCAACGTGACCCCTGCCTACATGACCTCTGCCAACGTGACCACTGCCAACGTAACCCCTGCCTACATGACCACTGCCAACGTGACCACTGCCAACGTGACCTCTGCCAACGTGACCCCTGCCTGCGTGACCCCTGCCTACATGACCCCTGCCAACGTGACCACTGCCAACGTGACCCCTGCCAACGTGACCACTGCCAACGTGACCACTGCCAACGTGACCACTGTCAACGTGACCACTGCCAACGTGACCCCTGCCAACGTGACCACTGCCAACGTGACCACTGCCAACGTGACCACTGCCAACGTGACCACTGCCAACGTGACCTCTGCCAACGTGACCACTGCCAACGTGACCACTGCCAACGTGACCACTGCCAACGTGACCACTGCCAGCGTGACCTCTGCCAACGTGACCACTGCCAACGTGACCACTGCCAACGTGACCACTGCCAACGTGACCACTGCCAACGTGACCACTGCCAACGTGACCACTGCCAACGTGACCCCTGCCAACGTGACCACTGCCAACGTGACCTCTGCCAACGTGACCACTGCCAACGTGACCACTGCCAACGTGACCACTGCCAACGTGACCTCTGCCAACGTGACCCCTGCCAACGTGACCACTGCCAACGTGACCACTGCCAACGTGACCACTGCCAACGTGACCCCTGCCAACGTGACCTCTGCCAACGTGACCACTGCCAACGTGACCACTGCCAACGTGACCACTGCCAACGTGACCACTGCCAACGTGACCTCTGCCAACGTGACCACTGCCAACGTGACCACTGCCAACGTGACCACTGCCAACGTGACCTCTGCCAACGTGACCCCTGCCAACGTGACCACTGCCAACGTGACCACTGCCAACGTGACCACTGCCAACGTGACCACTGCCAACGTGACCACTGCCAACGTGACCACTGCCAACGTGACCACTGCCAACGTGACCCCTGCCAACGTGACCTCTGCCAACGTGACCACTGCCAACGTGACCACTGCCAACGTGACCACTGCCAACGTGACCACTGCCAACGTGACCTCTGCCAACGTGACCACTGCCAACGTGACCACTGCCAACGTGACCACTGCCAACGTGACCACTGCCAACGTGACCCCTGCCAACGTGACCCCTGCCAACGTGACCCCTGCCAACGTGACCCCTGCCTACATGACCCCTGCCAACGTGACCCCTGCCTACATGACCCCTGCCAACGTGACCCCTGCCTACATGACCCCTGCCAACGTGACCCCTGCCTACATGACCCCTGCCAACGTGACCCCTGCCTACATGACCCCTGCCAACGTGACCCCTGCCTACATGACCCCTGCCAACGTGACCCCTGCCTACATGACCCCTGCCAACGTGACCACTGCCAACGTGACCTCTGCCAACGTGACCCCTGCCAACGTGACCACTGCCAACGTGACCTCTGCCAACGTGACCACTGCCAACGTGACCAAGGCCAACGTGACCCCTGCCAACGTGACTTCTGCCAACGTGACCACTGCCAACGTGACCTCTGCCAACGTGACCCCTGCCTACATGACCCCTGCCAACGTGACCACTGCCAACGGGACCCCTGCCTACATGACCCCTGCCAACGTGACCACTGCCAACGTGACCACTGCCAACGTGACCACTGCCAACGTGACCCCTGCCAACGTGACCACTGCCAACGTGACCCCTGCCAACGTGACCACTGCCAACGTGACCACTGCCAACGTGACCACTGCCAACGTGACCACTGCCAACGTGACCCCTGCCAACGTGACCCCTGCCAACGTGACCACTGCTAACGTGACCCCTGCCTACATGACCCCTGCCAACGTGACCACTGCCAACGTGACCCCTGTATAACATGACCACTGCCAACGTGACCCCTGCCAACGTGACCACTGCCAACGTGACCCCTGCCTACATGACCTCTGCCAACGTGACCACTGCCAACGTAACCCCTGCCTACATGACCACTGCCAACGTGACCACTGCCAACGTGACCTCTGCCAACGTGACCCCTGCCTGCGTGACCCCTGCCTACATGACCCCTGCCAACGTGACCACTGCCAACGTGACCCCTGCCAACGTGACCACTGCCAACGTGACCACTGCCAACGTGACCACTGTCAACGTGACCACTGCCAACGTGACCCCTGCCAACGTGACCACTGCCAACGTGACCACTGCCAACGTGACCACTGCCAACGTGACCACTGCCAACGTGACCTCTGCCAACGTGACCACTGCCAACGTGACCACTGCCAACGTGACCACTGCCAACGTGACCACTGCCAGCGTGACCTCTGCCAACGTGACCACTGCCAACGTGACCACTGCCAACGTGACCACTGCCAACGTGACCACTGCCAACGTGACCACTGCCAACGTGACCACTGCCAACGTGACCCCTGCCAACGTGACCACTGCCAACGTGACCTCTGCCAACGTGACCACTGCCAACGTGACCACTGCCAACGTGACCACTGCCAACGTGACCTCTGCCAACGTGACCCCTGCCAACGTGACCACTGCCAACGTGACCACTGCCAACGTGACCACTGCCAACGTGACCCCTGCCAACGTGACCTCTGCCAACGTGACCACTGCCAACGTGACCACTGCCAACGTGACCACTGCCAACGTGACCACTGCCAACGTGACCTCTGCCAACGTGACCACTGCCAACGTGACCACTGCCAACGTGACCACTGCCAACGTGACCTCTGCCAACGTGACCCCTGCCAACGTGACCACTGCCAACGTGACCACTGCCAACGTGACCACTGCCAACGTGACCACTGCCAACGTGACCACTGCCAACGTGACCACTGCCAACGTGACCACTGCCAACGTGACCCCTGCCAACGTGACCACTGCCAACGTGACCTCTGCCAACGTGACCACTGCCAACGTGACCACTGCCAACGTGACCACTGCCAACGTGACCTCTGCCAACGTGACCCCTGCCAACGTGACCACTGCCAACGTGACCACTGCCAACGTGACCACTGCCAACGTGACCCCTGCCAACGTGACCTCTGCCAACGTGACCACTGCCAACGTGACCACTGCCAACGTGACCACTGCCAACGTGACCACTGCCAACGTGACCTCTGCCAACGTGACCACTGCCAACGTGACCACTGCCAACGTGACCACTGCCAACGTGACCTCTGCCAACGTGACCCCTGCCAACGTGACCACTGCCAACGTGACCACTGCCAACGTGACCACTGCCAACGTGACCACTGCCAACGTGACCCCTGCCAACGTGACCTCTGCCAACGTGACCACTGCCAACGTGACCACTGCCAACGTGACCACTGCCAACGTGACCACTGCCAACGTGACCCCTGCCAACGTGACCCCTGCCAACGTGACCCCTGCCAACGTGACCCCTGCCAACGTGACCCCTGCCTACATGACCCCTGCCAACGTGACCCCTGCCTACATGACCCCTGCCAACGTGACCCCTGCCTACATGACCCCTGCCAACGTGACCCCTGCCTACATGACCCCTGCCAACGTGACCCCTGCCTACATGACCCCTGCCAACGTGACCCCTGCCTACATGACCCCTGCCAACGTGACCCCTGCCTACATGACCCCTGCCAACGTGACCCCTGCCTACATGACCCCTGCCAACGTGACCACTGCCAACGTGACCTCTGCCAACGTGACCCCTGCCAACGTGACCACTGCCAACGTGACCTCTGCCAACGTGACCACTGCCAACGTGACCACTGCCAACGTGACCCCTGCCAACGTGACCTCTGCCAACGTGACCACTGCCAACGTGACCTCTGCCAACGTGACCCCTGCCTACATGACCCCTGCCAACGTGACCACTGCCAACGTGACCCCTGCCTACATGACCCCTGCCAACGTGACCACTGCCAACGTGACCACTGCCAACGTGACCACTGCCAACGTGACCCCTGCCAACGTGACCACTGCCAACGTGACCCCTGCCAACGTGACCACTGCCAACGTGACCACTGCCAACGTGACCACTGCCAACGTGACCACTGCCAACGTGACCCCTGCCAACGTGACCCCTGCCAACGTGACCACTGCTAACGTGACCCCTGCCTACATGACCCCTGCCAACGTGACCACTGCCAACGTGACCCCTGCCTACATGACCACTGCCAACGTGACCCCTGCCAACGTGACCACTGCCAACGTGACCCCTGCCTACATGACCTCTGCCAACGTGACCACTGCCAACGTAACCCCTGCCTACATGACCACTGCCAACGTGACCACTGCCAACGTGACCTCTGCCAACGTGACCCCTGCCTGCGTGACCCCTGCCTACATGACCCCTGCCAACGTGACCACTGCCAACGTGACCCCTGCCTACATGACCCCTGCCAACGTGACCACTGCCAATGTGACCCCTGCCTACATGACCACTGCCAACGTGACCCCTGCCAACGTGACCCCTGCCAACGTGACCCCTGCCAACGTGACCTCTGCCAACGTGACCTCTGCCAACGTGACCTCTGCCAACGTGACCACAGCCAACGTAACCCCTGCCTACATGACCACTGCCAACGTGACCACTGCCAACGTGACCCCTGCCTACATGACCCCTGCCAACGTGACCCCTGCCTACATGACCCCTGCCAACGTGACCACTGCCAACGTGACCCCTGCCAACGTGACCACTGCCAACGTGACCTCTGCCAACGTGACCACTGCCAACGTGACCACTGCCAACGTGACCACTGCCAACGTTACCCCTGCCAACGTGACCTCTGCCAACGTGACCACTGCCAACGTGACCTCTGCCAACGTGACCCCTGCCTACATGACCCCTGCCAACGTGACCACTGCCAACGTGACCCCTGCCTACATGACCCCTGCCAACGTGACCACTGCCAACGTGACCACTGCCAACGTGACCACTGCCAACATGACCCCTGCCAACGTGATCACTGCCAACGTGACCCCTGCCAACGTGACCACTGCCAACGTGACCACTGCCAACGTGACCCCTGCCAACGTGACCCCTGCCAACGTGACCCCTGCCAACGTGACCACTGCCAACGTGACCCCTGCCTACATGACCCCTGCCAACGTGACCACTGCCAACGTGACCCCTGCCTACATGACCACTGCCAACGTGACCCCTGCCAACGTGACCACTGCCAACGTGACCCCGGCCTACATGACCCCTGCCAACGTGACCACTGCCAACGTAACCCCTGCCTACATGACCACTGCCAACGTGACCACTGCCAACGTGACCTCTGCCAACGTGACCCCTGCCTACGTAACCCCTGCCTACATGACCACTGCCAACGTGACCACTGCCAACGTGACCTCTGCCAACGTGACCCCTGCCTACGTGACCCCTGCCTACATGACCCCTGCAAACGTGACCACTGCCAACGTGACCCCTGCCTACATGACCCCTGCCAACGTGACCACTGCCAACGTGACCCCTGCCTACATGACCACTGCCAACGTGACCCCTGCCAACGTGACCCCTGCCAACGTGACCACTGCCAACGTGACCCCTGCCAACGTGACCACTGCCAACGTGACCACTGCCAACGTGACCACTGTCAACGTGACCACTGCCAACGTGACCCCTGCCAACGTGGCCACTGCCAACGTGACCACTGCCAACGTGACCACTGCCAACGTGACCACTGCCAACGTGACCTCTGCCAACGTGACCACTGCCAACGTGACCACTGCCAACGTGACCACTGCCAACGTGACCACTGCCAGCGTGACCTCTGCCAACGTGACCACTGCCAACGTGACCACTGCCAACGTGACCACTGCCAACGTGACCACTGCCAACGTGACCACTGCCAACGTGACCACTGCCAACGTGACCCCTGCCAACGTGACCACTGCCAACGTGACCTCTGCCAACGTGACCACTGCCAACGTGACCACTGCCAACGTGACCACTGCCAACGTGACCTCTGCCAACGTGACCCCTGCCAACGTGACCACTGCCAACGTGACCACTGCCAACGTGACCCCTGCCAACGTGACCCCTGCCAACGTGACCCCTGCCTACATGACCCCTGCCAACGTGACCCCTGCCTACATGACCCCTGCCAACGTGACCCCTGCCTACATGACCCCTGCCAACGTGACCCCTGCCTACATGACCCCTGCCAACGTGACCCCTGCCTACATGACCCCTGACAACGTGACCCCTGCCTACATGACCCCTGCCAACGTGACCCCTGCCTACATGACCCCTGCCAACGTGACCACTGCCAACGTGACCTCTGCCAACGTGACCCCTGCCAACGTGACCACTGCCAACGTGACCTCTGCCAACGTGACCACTGCCAACGTGACCAAGGCCAACGTGACCCCTGCCAACGTGACTTCTGCCAACGTGACCACTGCCAACGTGACCTCTGCCAACGTGACCCCTGCCTACATGACCCCTGCCAACGTGACCACTGCCAACGGGACCCCTGCCTACATGACCCCTGCCAACGTGACCACTGCCAACGTGACCACTGCCAACGTGACCACTGCCAACGTGACCCCTGCCAACGTGACCACTGCCAACGTGACCCCTGCCAACGTGACCACTGCCAACGTGACCACTGCCAACGTGACCACTGCCAACGTGACCACTGCCAACGTGACCCCTGCCAACGTGACCCCTGCCAACGTGACCACTGCTAACGTGACCCCTGCCTACATGACCCCTGCCAACGTGACCACTGCCAACGTGACCCCTGTATAACATGACCACTGCCAACGTGACCCCTGCCAACGTGACCACTGCCAACGTGACCCCTGCCTACATGACCTCTGCCAACGTGACCACTGCCAACGTAACCCCTGCCTACATGACCACTGCCAACGTGACCACTGCCAACGTGACCTCTGCCAACGTGACCCCTGCCTGCGTGACCCCTGCCTACATGACCCCTGCCAACGTGACCACTGCCAACGTGACCCCTGCCAACGTGACCACTGCCAACGTGACCACTGCCAACGTGACCACTGTCAACGTGACCACTGCCAACGTGACCCCTGCCAACGTGACCACTGCCAACGTGACCACTGCCAACGTGACCACTGCCAACGTGACCACTGCCAACGTGACCTCTGCCAACGTGACCACTGCCAACGTGACCACTGCCAACGTGACCACTGCCAACGTGACCACTGCCAGCGTGACCTCTGCCAACGTGACCACTGCCAACGTGACCACTGCCAACGTGACCACTGCCAACGTGACCACTGCCAACGTGACCACTGCCAACGTGACCACTGCCAACGTGACCCCTGCCAACGTGACCACTGCCAACGTGACCTCTGCCAACGTGACCACTGCCAACGTGACCACTGCCAACGTGACCACTGCCAACGTGACCTCTGCCAACGTGACCCCTGCCAACGTGACCACTGCCAACGTGACCACTGCCAACGTGACCACTGCCAACGTGACCCCTGCCAACGTGACCTCTGCCAACGTGACCACTGCCAACGTGACCACTGCCAACGTGACCACTGCCAACGTGACCACTGCCAACGTGACCTCTGCCAACGTGACCACTGCCAACGTGACCACTGCCAACGTGACCACTGCCAACGTGACCTCTGCCAACGTGACCCCTGCCAACGTGACCACTGCCAACGTGACCACTGCCAACGTGACCACTGCCAACGTGACCACTGCCAACGTGACCACTGCCAACGTGACCACTGCCAACGTGACCACTGCCAACGTGACCACTGCCAACGTGACCCCTGCCAACGTGACCACTGTCAACGTGACCTCTGCCAACGTGACCACTGCCAACGTGACCACTGCCAACGTGACCACTGCCAACGTGACCTCTGCCAACGTGACCCCTGCCAACGTGACCACTGCCAACGTGACCACTGCCAACGTGACCACTGCCAACGTGACCCCTGCCAACGTGACCTCTGCCAACGTGACCACTGCCAACGTGACCACTGCCAACGTGACCACTGCCAACGTGACCACTGCCAACGTGACCTCTGCCAACGTGACCACTGCCAACGTGACCACTGCCAACGTGACCACTGCCAACGTGACCTCTGCCAACGTGACCCCTGCCAACGTGACCACTGCCAACGTGACCACTGCCAACGTGACCACTGCCAACGTGACCACTGCCAACGTGACCCCTGCCAACGTGACCTCTGCCAACGTGACCACTGCCAACGTGACCACTGCCAACGTGACCACTGCCAACGTGACCACTGCCAACGTGACCCCTGCCAACGTGACCCCTGCCAACGTGACCCCTGCCAACGTGACCCCTGCCAACGTGACCCCTGCCTACATGACCCCTGCCAACGTGACCCCTGCCTACATGACCCCTGCCAACGTGACCCCTGCCTACATGACCCCTGCCAACGTGACCCCTGCCTACATGACCCCTGCCAACGTGACCCCTGCCTACATGACCCCTGCCAACGTGACCCCTGCCTACATGACCCCTGCCAACGTGACCCCTGCCTACATGACCCCTGCCAACGTGACCCCTGCCTACATGACCCCTGCCAACGTGAACACTGCCAACGTGACCTCTGCCAACGTGACCCCTTCCAACGTGACCACTGCCAACGTGACCTCTGCCAACGTGACCACTGCCAACGTGACCACTGCCAACGTGACCCCTGCCAACGTGACCTCTGCCAACGTGACCACTGCCAACGTGACCTCTGCCAACGTGACCCCTGCCTACATGACCCCTGCCAACGTGACCACTGCCAACGTGACCCCTGCCTACATGACCCCTGCCAACGTGACCACTGCCAACGTGACCACTGCCAACGTGACCACTGCCAACGTGACCCCTGCCAACGTGACCACTGCCAACGTGACCCCTGCCAACGTGACCACTGCCAACGTGACCACTGCCAACGTGACCACTGCCAACGTGACCACTGCCAACGTGACCCCTGCCAACGTGACCCCTGCCAACGTGACCACTGCTAACGTGACCCCTGCCTACATGACCCCTGCCAACGTGACCACTGCCAACGTGACCCCTGCCTACATGACCACTGCCAACGTGACCCCTGCCAACGTGACCACTGCCAACGTGACCCCTGCCTACATGACCTCTGCCAACGTGACCACTGCCAACGTAACCCCTGCCTACATGACCACTGCCAACGTGACCACTGCCAACGTGACCTCTGCCAACGTGACCCCTGCCTGCGTGACCCCTGCCTACATGACCCCTGCCAACGTGACCACTGCCAACGTGACCCCTGCCTACATGACCCCTGCCAACGTGACCACTGCCAATGTGACCCCTGCCTACATGACCACTGCCAACGTGACCCCTGCCAACGTGGCCCCTGCCAACGTGACCACTGCCAACGTGACCTCTGCCAACGTGACCTCTGCCAACGTGACCTCTGCCAACGTGACCACTGCCAACGTGACCTCTGCAAACGTGACCCCTGCCAACGTGACCCCTGCCAACGTGACCCCTGCCAACGTGACCCCTGCCAACGTGACCACTGCCAGCTGCATATTAATTAAGACAATACAAAAATACTTTAGAAGATATAGGGGATATAGATGAAATGAACATACAGCTGCATTGATGGTGACTTACAAAATCTTCTCTAATTCTTTTTCTGTTCTTTTTCTATGACTGTGGATTCTCCATTCCATATGAAGGTAGCACCCATTCCATCTCCCCCCCCCCTTCCTCTCTCTCTCTCTCTCTCTCTCTCTCTCTCTCTCTCTCTCTC
This sequence comes from Procambarus clarkii, assembly GCF_040958095.1. Taxonomy (NCBI): domain Eukaryota; kingdom Metazoa; phylum Arthropoda; class Malacostraca; order Decapoda; family Cambaridae; genus Procambarus; species Procambarus clarkii. The sequence continues at coordinate 57,944,756 of NC_091152.1, read as the reverse complement.
TCTCTCTCTCTCTCTCTCTCTCTCTCTCTCTCTCTCTCTCTCTCTCTCTCTCTCTCTCTCTCTCTCTCTCTCTCTCTCTCTCTCTCTCTCTCTCTCTCTCTCTCTCTCTCTCTCTCTCTCTCTCTCTCTCTCTCTCTCTCTCTCTCTCTCTCTCTCTCTCTCTCTCTCTCTCTCTCTCTCTCTCTCTCTCTCTCTCTCTCTCTCTCTCTCTCTCTCTCTCTCTCTCTCTCTCTCTCTCTCTCTCTCTCTCTCTCTCTCTCTCTCTCTCTCTCTCTCTCTCTCTCTCTCTCTCTCTCTCTCTCTCTCTCTCTCTCTCTCTCTCTCTCTCTCTCTCTCTCTCTCTCTCTGTCTCTCTCTCTCTCACACAAAGAAAGACAGACGTTGGAAACGGAAGGAGAATGGGGGTGAAAGAGGAAGAGAAAGGGGGAAGAGGATATGAATTTGGAAGCGGAGGAAGTAGAGAGAAGAGAAGAGAGGGAGAGAGAAAGGCGGAGACAGTAGGAGAGGAGAAGGGAAGAGGAGAGGCCAAGACAGGAGCAGGCTGGGAGTTAAACGAACACAGAATGATGATGGAAGGAGAGTGGAAAGAGCAGGAAGATGGATGAGAGGGGAGGAGGGAGGGGTCAGGGGATTGTGTATAAAAACACAATACATTATCGAATCACCTCAATAAAAACAAACTAGTAAAACATGGTAGTGAGTCGTGGATATATTTGGTCTCTGTGATCCTTGTCCAGGAGTGTTTGTGTCAGCTGCGGCCACAGCGGCGAGCTGCTTCACGATAAACGAGGCGGTAAAGCTGAGGGTGGTGTCCGTGTGGTCCCCCCCCCCCTCACCACACGAGGCTGTTAGAGACGGGTGCCAGCCCGAGCTGTAGAGTGCCAGTACCCAGTGCCACCCCCCAGCCCTGGCCCTCCCCCCCCCCTCAACTCTCTTCTGTCTGTTGAGGATACATAAGGCAATGAGGGAAGGTTTGGTCAAGATTTGATTTGGTTGGTTAGGTTAGGTTAGGGTGTATAGATGAATGGTTTGATAGATAGATAGATAGATAAATTAATAGGTGGTTTGATAGATAGATAGATAAATTAATAGGGGGTTTGATAGATAAATAGATGGATAGATATTTACAGACAATATGTGCCAGCTCACGTGGGAGCCTTACAAAACTTCCCCGGGTGCTGCATATCCTCTTCTTCGAGGCTTGAGGGTCCCTACAAACAACCATAGGTGTTCAGGATACCTCTGGTTGCAATTGTAGGGACCCGTAGCCTCGTTGAAGAGAATAAAAGGTATTCAGAGAAACCTTGTGGCTTCTCCCTGAACACTTGAGTATTGTGAACCCTTGTTGATGCCTCATGGGCACTCTGTACACCGTGTGTGAGAGCCACTCTTGACGCAGGTAGTGTTGAAGGAGAGCTCCAGGCGGGAGTCACGTCTCCGTCAGTCAATGTCTTCACCATCTTTCAACCACTTTGTGAGCCGTTGAGGAAAATGTTCCTGTAGAATACTTGAGTGGGAGAGATATTGCAGAGTTATTGCAGTGCTATTGCAGAGATATTGCAATATTGGCTGTGTCTTCAGAGGCGTCATGGTTGTTCATATTGCTTTTAATGTTATCTTTTGGTGTGTTTTTAAAGTCTTTACTAGTTCTAAAATTTTCTCAGTTTTGGAGTCAATCCTGAGACGTTCCTCTGATCTCTCCTCAGTCTTGTTGTTCTAATGGTTGTATTGCATGCAGAGTTTACAGTCATGGTTAGTTGATGTTGCTTTCGTGGTACTTATACCGTGATTGGAATCATCAAGTCATCAGACGTGATCAAGACGGAAGTGTTGTGAAACGATTGGATATTTGGTCGTCTGTTCACAGAGGATTTTACAGAATACTTCAGAATGATTACTCTTCACACATGTGCCGCGGTTCTTTACGTCGGCACAGTTTATTTTGTGCCATCAGTGAAGCATTGTGCCATCAGTGAAATATTGTGACATCAGTGAAGCATTGTGCCATCAGTGAAATATTGTGCCATCAGTGAAATATTGTGCTATCAGTGAAGCATTGTGCCATCAGTGAAATATTGTGACATCAGTGAAGCATTGTGCCATCAGTGAAATATTGTGACATCAGTGAAGCATTGTGCCATCAGTGAAATATTGTGCCATCAGTGAAATATTGTGCCATCAGTGAAGCATTGTGCCATCAGTGAAATATTGTGACATCAGTGAAATATTGTGCCATCAGTGAAATATTGTGACATCAGTGAAATATTGTGACATTAGTGAAATATTGTGCCATCAGTGAAGCATTGTGCCATCAGTGAAATATTGTGACATCAGTGAAATATTGTGACATCAGTGAAATATTGTGCTAACAGGGCAATATTGTACCATCAGTGAAATATTGTGCCATCAGTGAAATATTGTACCATCAGTGAAATATTGTGCCATCAGTGAAATATTGTGCCATCAGTGAAATATTGTGACATCAGTGAAATATTGTGACATCAGTGAAATATTGTGACATCAGTGAAATATTGTGCTATCAGGGCAATATTGTACCATCAGTGGAATATTGTGCCATCAGTGAAATATTGTGCCATCAGTGAAATATTGTGCCATCAGTGAAGCATTGTGCCATCAGTGAAATATTGTGACATCAGTGAAGCATTGTGCCATCAGTGAAATATTGTGCCATCAGTGAAATATTGTGCCATCAGTGAAGCATTGTGCCATCAGTGAAATATTGTGACATCAGTGAAATATTGTGCCATCAGTGAAATATTGTGACATCAGTGAAATATTGTGACATCAGTGAAATATTGTGCCATCAGTGAAGCATTGTGCCATCAGTGAAATATTGTGACATCAGTGAAATATTGTGCCATCAGTGAAATATTGTGACATCAGTGAAATATTGTGACATCAGTGAAATATTGTGCTATCAGGGCAATATTGTACCATCAGTGAAATATTGTGACATCAGTGAAATATTGTGCCTCAGTGAAATATTGTACCATCAGTGAAATATTGTGCCATCAGTGAAATATTGTGCCATCAGTGAAACATTGTACCATCAGTGAAATATTGTACCATCAGTGAAACATTGTGCCATCAGTGAAATATTGTGCCATCAGTGAAACATTGTACCATCAGTGAAATATTGTGCCATCAGTGAAACATTGTGCCATCAGTGAAATATTGTACCATCAGTGAAATATTGTGCCATCAGTGAAATATTGTGCCACCAATATATTGTTCATATTGGCACAACTACCATCAGTAACGAGCTGTACCGCACAATATAACAACTGGTCGACGACTGATAATAAAAGAGAAAAGACTCTAGACCAATCATGTGTCGAAGATCACAACACTACTTTGATTATCTTGTTAATTCATCTCATAAATTGTATATAAGATCGACTTTGATCAATGTAGGCAAAATATATATATCGCACGTTATATAAGGAACACTATATTAACTTCACTAGCTAAACTACCCCAAGAAATATTCGTGACCAATGTTCTCAAGACGGAAAGCAATATTGTTGAGATAAATTGTTTGCTTTCACTGGGAAAATATTGTGAACCAAATACAACTTGGTCATTGTGTACAACCCTGGCAGCGCCTGTGTCTGAATATTGCTCAGTTTTCCTCTCCATCATTAATTAAAAAAGCTGGAAAATTTAGGGGGTCTAGAAAATTTAAACCATTACGACTATATAGCATTTGGAAGGGGTCAGGATAAGGATTTGGGATAGGACGGAGGGAAGGAATGGTGTCCAACCACTTGGACGGTCGGGGATTGAACGCCGACCTGCATGAAGCGTGACCGTCGCTTCATGCAACGGTCACGGTAGAGCGCTACCGTCCAGCCCAAGTGCGTGAGATGCTTTTGGAAGAACTGAAATTAATGTGAAACTTTTGTTGTAAATTATGAATTATATCAGACCAATAAGCAAAAAATATATATATATATTTACTGTAAAACAAGCAAAGACCAACTTACCTAACGATATAAAATTACAATGTATTAAGTACGTTTAAAAATGTACCTCTTGACTGTTTTCTTCTTTTGTAGTTCTTTCGTTGTTACTATGTCGTTAACCTTCAATTAACGAATATCGTATGTGTGATTTAAAGGTCTGTTGTTGTTGGCTTTTTTTGTTTTTGTCCATAATAAACAGGAGAATCTTTGTTGTGTTCAAAGCAGCATTTAAATCAATATGTTCTTTCAGAAAGGAACACGATGCTTAACGAGCAAGGACGATGGATGTAGGAGTTGATTTTGTTTGACTATTCGTTAGCAAGTTTATCATATTTACTCGTTAAAATGAGTTCTTAACACTCGTTAGCTAACATTATCACCCTTGTTAGTTAGTATTCCGCTTATTCGTTTGGTAATTACTGTTTACTCGTTAATTAGAAGACTGTGTAAGGAAAAACACACACAAAGAATATATAACACATCCACACATGCATGTTAAATTGTATCACAAACATATATTTATATATATTATATCTATTTGTGAGATGAATTATTGCAAGTATTGTAATATATGCAATAATCCCTTTCCCTCCCTCCCTCCCTCCCTCCCCACTAACACTCAAGGCCCCAGCCTGGGAAACACACACAGTAACAATAACATCTTAAACACTTACAAAACTAACAAAATAGATAAATTGGTTGAGAGACGAAGAACAGCACAAGGTATAGAAGCCAAGGCTGCGTGATTTCGCCAGCCAGCGCTTTAAAATCACCTTCTGCGGGTTCACCATAGCCCGTGCTACTTGGAACTTTTGTTCCAAGTAGCGAATCCTAAACAACAACAGCTTTAAAATTAGCTCCGTGGCTGCTGCAGTCTGCGTGATATACACGGCAGAGAGAGAAATACGACCAGCAGCTCACCAAACCAGGAAAGCAGACGGAGAATAACTTTTACCTCTAATAGATCTTCATTATGCTTCATACATCACTTTACTATTAGAGGGAGAGTGAAACTGTCCCCAGTTTGGATTAATGATATAACCTTCCTCACTCAAATTGTGCGGTAAATATAGCTGGCTATTCTGCTCTCTGGCAAATATAAACTGGTTTATTTTGGGATATTTATTAGTTATGAATGTATATTAATACGTTTTATTGAAACAAATTAATATTATTTAAATATTTCGAATTTGAATGTTTCTTTACATTTCATTATGCGTAGGAGTATATATATATATATATATATAAATATATATATATATATATATATATATATATATATATATATATATATATATATATATATATATATATATATATATATATATATATATATATATATAAATTGTGACGGTGTTCCCCCCCCCTTATATTTCTCCCACGCCTGCAGTAAGAGTCATGTCCACTTTACCCGAGCGTTCTCTACGTCGCAGGCATCAGTTTGATATATGTGAGAGAATGTAGTGTTCTCGGAGTGCCAAGAAATTTATCAAAGAAGAGTATTTTGGCCTGTGGTTTAGGCCCTTTAGGAAGCCAATATGGCGCTGGCTCTTCTGTTTTGCCGCCAAAACTATGTGACGTCAGTGACACCGGATTGGTCACCGACAGCGATGTGGCACAGGGAGCCAATGAAAACCTCCTATGGCGAATGTGACGTCACGAAGGAAGGGGGGTCCGGTCAGAGCGCCACGGCGGCGCCATCAGTCGGACACGACACGTCAAGGTGGTTGGACGTGCGAAGATTGGTCCTGTCAGTTTGACAGTTGTTTCCCGCTCCCGTGGATTTTACGCGTCACCCGAAGTCTGCCAGTATTCGGTGAGGTCTTCCTTCGTTCATGTGTTGGACCAGAGAGGGAATCGACGGGATATTGAGCAACAAGTGCTCCAGGACAGGTACTGTGCAAGAAGAAGTGAAGTCTGTGCAGTGACGTATACGACGTCTGCGGATGTTCACCCGTTTGTGACGGCGTAGTGGCTGAACCGAGCCACTGGGAAGCAGAGGAAGAAGAAAACTATTCGGGAATCCGAACGACTGCAGCCGAGACGTAGGCGGGCAGCTGTAGCTGGGAGGAGAAGTCGACGGCCGGGAGACCGACTCCAACCCTACAAGAAGTCGAGGAGGAGCACGGACCTGCAGAGAAAAGGCACGGAGACGACGCGCTTACGGTGGGACGTTGGTTGAGTTCCTGGAGGACATGACAGTGTGTGTGTGGGGGCGTTCCCTACACAAGGCAGGAGCCAGGACCAGGAGCTACAACTCAACTCTCATCGAAGGATAGGTGGAAGTAGGTGATTCTAGTTTCCCTCCCAAATTCCCCTTTAGTCAGCTATATTATTTAGTCTGAGTATTTTGTATGTCATGAGCAAGGCTCACCTATGTCACAGTAAGGCACCAGTGTGCAGAGTGGTACTAAAAAGAGTACTCACGATATTTATGATTATTATTGGTGTATGCAGGCACCCGGAGTAATTGATGAATTTACTGTGTTGAGAATGTCTTTCATGAGACTTTAATGTGATCATATAGTGAGAGGATATATATATATCATTACGCCAGTATTTGGGAGTTAGGCTATGTGCCCAGTAACTATGTTATTATCATTATAAATGTCTATGACTCATCCATATACATATATATGTCTATGCTCGTGTATTGAACAATCATTCATGTGTGCAGTGATTAATTGTGTTATCGCCCACGAGAGGAATTACTGAGAACTCCAGTGATATATACCTGCATCCGTTATCATTAAATGAAGGGCAGTGTGTAATACCATGACAGTGAATTATTGTCACATTTAATATAGAAATGTTTGATTGAGCCCAAGATCAGTGTAGCGAAGTATTTACGTGCTGTTGTCGCAAATATTGTGTGTTCGAACTTCTAGTGATCTCTGAGAACTTAAAGAAACAGAGCGCGTGACGCCAGGGAAACAAGCAATAAACATTCGAGCGGGGGGGGAGGGGGGGAGTCGCCCAGCTGATTTTGACATTGACGAGAGGGGGAGCGTTGCCAGCTTAGTGAGTTCATATTGTATGTGGGAACAAGCGACTCCCGCCTGAAACAGCTGTTTGCTTATTGATATAATCTTGTGATGTCTTTGAATGAGTTTTAAGTAAAATACAAATTCCATCATCCCCATCATCCCCTTCATATACCTAAAAGCAGAGAGTGATAGAAGTAAATACCTGCCTGATATCAGATCTATGGAGTGTGTTCTTGCCACTGTTACCACAATTCAACAAAACCACTGACGTGTTACTGGACACCGAAGACACCAGTTGGCGACCTTGTGGATAGTAGTAGAGCCCTATGACGGGGCGGGCATACAACAGTTAAGTGAACAAGTTGTGTTCCCACTCCTTCTCGATCAGAGGCCGGTTGGGATTGACTGGGATACTCTCCTGGCGTACAGTGGCGCCGCGAGGATAGAGTGAAGACCCGCAGGGCTACGGTGAGTGACCTTGAGTATACTGTTGCTCACCCGAGTAAACCCCGACATTGGCGACCTTGCCAGGATCACGATCGAAATAAAGGTTGCAGTTGTGGTACTTAGCAGTGGTATTAGATATCAGGTACAGGTTATTACTCATAGCACAAGATGGAGGATGATAAAGTAACAAGGTTCATTGACACTAGAGATGAGCAGGTGCTGGAGGAGTGCACCAAGGCGCAGTTACAGTCAATAGCAGACCATTTTGGGATAAAGTTGAAATCTTCCAGAGTGGGAGAGAGAAGACTGGAGATAATGGCACAGCTCAGAGCACGAGATGAAGCTTTGGGGGAGGAACGGCCACAAACACCTGCCAGTATGGGAGAACACCTGAGCATTGGTGGGAGCAGCAGGGGATCCAGCGGCAGCAGGCACAGCGTTAAGCTGGAGATAATGAAGCTGCAGCTAGAAGCACAGCTGAAGCGTGAGGAGCGAGAAGCACAGCTGCAGCGTGATGAGCGAGAAACACAGCTGAAGCGTGAGGAGCGAGAAGCACAGCTGAAGCGTGAGGAGCGAGAAGCACAGCTGCAGCGTGAGGAGCGAGAAGCACAGCTGAAGCGTGAGGAGCGAGAAGCACAGCTGCAGCGTGAGGAGCGAGAAACACAGCTGAAGCGTGAGGAGCGAGAAACACAGCTGAAGCGTGAGGAGCGAGAAGCACAGCAGCGCAAAGAAGAGCGAGAAGCACAGCAGCGCAAAGAAGAGCGAGAAGCAGAAGCACAGCAGCCCAAAGATAGAGCGAGAAGCAGAAGCACAGCAGCGCAAAGAAGAGCGAGAAGCAGAAGCACAGCAGCGCAAAGACGAACTAGAAGCTAGAATGAGACAGCAGGAGATAGAAGCTAACAAGGATGTGGACCTGATGCGAGCTGAGCTAGGGCTAGCTCCCCCTGCTCCGCCACAGCAGGAGGACCGCCGAGTGAGGGAGCGAGATTTGCCGGTCTTTGTACCAAATGAAGCTGAAGGTTTCTTCGACCACTTCGAAAGGGTTGCTACTTTGAAGAGGTGGCCGAGGGCGGAGTGGGCGGAGCTGGTTCAGGGTAGGCTCACCGGTGAAGCTCGTGAAGCCTACAATATGCTCGACCTCCAAGAGTGCACCAACTACGATGCTGTAAAGAGAGCTGTGCTCCATTCTTTCAAGCTCACGCCGGAATGTTACAGGAAGAGATTCAGGGAATGTACCCGTTCGCCAGGAAAGTCTTATGCGGAGACGGCGAGGGACATGGAGAGAAAGTTCCTTAAGTGGCTGGAGTCTGAAGGAGCGAGGTCGGCTGAGGAGGTCAAGAGGCTTATGGTCATGGAGAAGTTTATGTCCGTGCTCTCTCCTGAGATCAGGGTGAGAGTAAAGGAGGCGGACATAAAAGACCTGAGGGCCGCAGCCGACAGAGCCGACATGCTGGAAGAAGCCTTACACCCACGCAGAGAGGGACAGCACCGACCGCCCGTACACTCCAGAAATGGTAGAAATTATAGGAGGACGGAAGGATGGAGGACAGGAGCGAGTTCTCCCAAGTCCCACCTCTCGAGTGGCGACAACAGAGGCTCGAAGAGTGCTGTGGAACCGGTAAAGAAGTACCAAGCTGAGAGCTCAGGAGCTGTTGCTGCGACGAAGGAGTCGACGGATGGTACGAGGAAAACACACGGAGCGACGGCCTCTGGAGGCGGTGCCAGGGCGAGCGGTGGTGGATGGTCTCCGACAAGGAGGGTCCGCTGATACAACTGCGGATTATTCAGACACGTTATGCGGGAATGCAAACGCCCTAAACAGCGGGGGAACGTTGCTTTCGTGAGGGACGAGGACCAGACGGCCGAGAGGGTGCGGGATGAACCCGTACTGAGTGGGGAGAAAAGAGTTCACCCATTCGTGTGTGAGGGAACCGTAAGGATGGGGGACGCAGACCCCATCCCGGTGAAGATATTAAGAGACACTGGGGCCGATTTTACCCTGGTGAGCGAAACCCTGTTCCCCGAGGGTTACGAGAGTACCAGTGTGGGGGTGGCAAGTGTGACCACTGTGGGAGGCCCAGTGAGGATGCCCCTACACCAGGTGACTCTGAATTCTGATTATGGCTGCCAGACCTTTGTGGTGGGGGTCTGTGCATCAATGCCCAAGATGGAGGCACAGGTCATCTTGGGAAATGACGCATGTGGAGGATATGTCCTTCCGAATCTCGTGAAAGGCGAGGAGTGCCTAGAGCACTATAAGGAGACGGGCGGAGTGTTAGACGCCTGTGGGGACGAGAAAGGAATCGCCACGGTGGCGTTCCCGGTTTGTGCTGTGATGCCGAGACAGCGTGAAGGACACGGAGGGTGTGGATCTGATGGGGCTGAGGAGACGTCCGACAGCCTGGGAATCGATCACCTCTTCATGGGACCCGGAGAACGAGCGGAGGGCGAAGGCAGCCCGAATGGTGAGTTGCAGGTGACCCTCACCAGTTCTCTAGGGGTAGACGGCACTCGTCTTAGAGAGTTGCAGCAGATGGAGTTCCCCGAATTAATTCGTGAGGCCAAAGGAGGACGTGTTGGTCCTGAGAAGGCCACTCATTTTTACATACAGGACGGCATGCTGATGAGACAGTGGAGGCCTGTGAGGATGGAGGCCGGAGAAGAGTCTCTAAGTACGAGGCACCAGGTAGTGTTGGCACCCAGTGCAGAGCAGCAATGTTGGACCTATCGCACTCCGTGGACTCTGCAGGTCACCTGGGGGTGACCAAGACGCTGCGAAGGATCAGGGATCATTTCTACTGGCCAGGTATGGACGCCGATGTGAGGCCTTATTGTAAGACATGCTTACCGTGCCAGAGGGCAGGGAAGAGCCAATCCGCGATACCGAAGGCCCCGTTGGTCCCTGTTCCGGCGTTTGGGCCTGCATTCGAGCGTCTGTTGGTCGACGGGGTGGGTCCGTTGCCGCGGACGAAACGAGGGAATACATACCTGATGACGATCATGTGTGCGTCCACCAGATTTCCAGAAGCCGTCCCGATGCGACGTTTGACGTCGAAAGGAGTAGCCGGGCAACTACAACGATTTTTCTCTTGGGTGGGGATGCCCAGAGAAATTCAGACAGACTGTGGAAGTATATTCCAGTCTAAGTGGTTCCGACAGACGGTGACAGGGTGGGGAGTGACTCAGATTCGGTCGTCGCCCTACCGACCGCAGTCGCAAGGGGCAATCGAAAGGTTTCACTCCACCTTGAAGACCGTTCTGAGAGTGTTCTGCGCAGAACAGGGGGCTGAGTGGGATGAGGCAGTATACCCCGCGTTGTTTGCCCTACGTAACTCGGTGGTAGAATCGTTAGGTTTCTCACCTTTCCAGCTGGTGTATGGACACGAGGTGCGAAGTCCTCTGTCCATGCTGAAGGAACAATGGACACTGGGAGTGACCGTGGGAACGGTCAATGAATATGTTCAAAAGTTCAAGGAGCGTCTCACTCTAGCAAAGGAACTAGCTGGGAAACATCTGAAGGAGGCGCAGCGTAAGATGTCGGAGTGGTACGACAAGAGAGCTACGCCGAGGGAGTTCCAGGTTGGGTCCCAGGTGATGGTATTGCTGCCGGGTAAAAGTAGGGTGACCGAGTCGCGGTTCGAGGGACCATACCAGGTGCTACGGCGGTTGGGTCCTGTATCGTATGAAATCGGGAAGCCGGATAGACCCCGCAAGAAACAGGTGTGTCATGTAGACCGCCTGAAGCCTTTCTTCCCTGTGGAAGGAGGAGCCGCCGTGCAGGACGGGAGGGTGACCCGAAACCCCCAGCAGGAGACGATTTTGTGCATTCAGGTGGACCAGGAACTTCCAGGGGAGGAAGAAAAGTGGTCCAGGGCGGACGGCACCCGTCTCACCAACACTGAGAGTCTGGCGAAGATCGAGGACAAGCTACTACACTTGGAAGGGCAACAGAGCGCGGACCTGACGAACCTACTGAGGGAGAATGCCTCTCTCTTTACCGACGTGCCCCGACGACACAAGAGTGTAACGCACGAGGTAGAGGTGAGGGACGCCAGGCCCGTCAAGCAGAGCGCGTATAGGGTGAGCCCGGAGAAGCGAGAGCTGATGAGGAAGGAGGTGGAGTATATCCTTGAGAACGACCTTGCGGAGCCCAGTAAAAGTGAGTGGAGTTCCCCATGCTTGTTGGTGAAGAAAAGCGATGGTACCTTCCGCTTTTGTACAGACTACAGGAGGGTGAACTCCATCACAGTGGCAGATTCTCACCCCATGCCAAGAGTGAGCGATTGCATCGACCAGGTGGGCAGTGCAAGGTACGTATCCAAGGTCGATCTGCTCAAGGGATACTACCAGATCTCTTTGACTCCTGAGGCCAGGAAAATCTCAGCTTTCGCAACTCCTGACGGGCTGTACCAATACAAGGTGTTACCCTTTGGAATGAAAAACAGCGGTAACTGTTTCCAGCGCATGATGAATGAGTTGCTAAGGGGTGCCGAAGGCTGCACAGTATACATCGATGGCATCGTCGTGTACGCCGATGATTGGAAGACGCACCTGGAGAGACTCAAGGAATTGTTTAGGAGGCTAGAGGAGGCTAACTTGACTGTAAATTTAGCCAAGAGCGAGTTTGGGAAGGCCCACTTAGAGTACCTTGGCTTCGTCATCGGCCAAGGTGAAGTCACCCCTGTAGATCACAAAGTGTCAGCCATTAAGGAATACCCCGTGCCCAGAACGCGTAAAGAATTGTTAAGGTATCTCGGGATGATAGGGTACTATCGTGGGTTCTGCAGGAATTTTTCCACGGTAGCGCATCCCCTGACCGAGCTACTCTCCAAGAATGTGTGATGGAGATGGGGAGAGGCCTGCCAAGAGTCTTTTGAGAAGACCAAGAAACTGTTGACGGAGGCCCCGGTATTAATATCCCCAGATTTCTCAGCCGGTTTCATCCTGTACGTAGACGCCAGCGACGTTGGGATAGGGGCTATGTTGGCTCAAGAGAGGAGTGAGATACATAGGCCAGTAGCTTTCTACTCTAAGAAGTTTGTGAAATACCAGCGGGCCTATAGTACCGTTGAGAAAGAGGCATTGGCGCTAGTTATGGCCCTGAAGCACTTCGATGTGTACGTGGGAGGAGGGGCGAGACCTGTTCTGGTGTTCACAGATCACAACCTTCTCACCTTTTTGTACAAAATGAGGAACTCCAACCAACGTCTGACGAGGTGGGCGTTGCTACTGCAAGAGTACCGGCTGGACATCAAGCACATCAGGGGGAAGGACAACGTGGTTGCAGATGCCCTGTCCCGTATACACTAACCAGACATGACTCTTATTTTAAGGGAAGGGGTATGTGACGGTGTTCCCCCCCCCTTATATTTCTCCCACGCCTGCAGTAAGAGTCATGTCTACTTTACCCGAGCGTTCTCTACGTCGCAGGCATCAGTTTGATATATGTGGGAGAATTTAGTGTTCTCGGAGTACCGAGAAATTTATTACAGAAGAGTATTTTGGCCTGTGGTTTAGGCCCTTTAGGAAGCCAATATGGCGCTGGCTCTTCTGTTTTGCCGCCAAAACTATGTGACGTCAGTGACACCGGATTGGTCACCGACAGCGATGTGGCACAGGGAGCCAATGAAAACCTCCCATGGCGAATGTGACGTCACGAAGGAAGGGGGGTCCGGTCAGAGCGCCACGGCGGCGCCATCAGTCGGACACGACACGTCAAGGTGGTTGGACGTGCGAAGATTGGTCCTGTCAGTTTGACAGTTGTTTCCCACTCCCGTGGATTTTACGCGTCACCCGAAGTCTGCCAGTACTCTGTGAGGTCTTCCTTCGTTCATGTGTTGGACCAGAGAGGGAATCGACGGGATATTGAGCAACAAGTGCTCCAGGACAGGTACTGTGCAAGAAGAAGTGAAGTCTGTGCAGTGACGTATACGACGTCTGAGGCAGTTCACCCGTTTGTGACGGCGTAGTGGCTGAACCGAGCCACTGGGAAGCAGAGGAAGAAGAACACTATTCGGGAATCCGAACGACTGCAGCCGAGACGTAGGCGGGCAGCCGTAGCTGGGAGGAGAAGTCGACGGCCGGGAGACCGACTCCAACCCTACAAGAAGTCAAGGAGGAGCACGGACCTGCAGTGAAAAGGCACGGAGACGACGTGCTTACAGTGGGACGTTGATTGAGTTCCTGGAGGACACGACAGTGTGTGTGTGGGGGCGTTCCCTACACGAGGCAGGAGCCAGGACCAGGAGCTACAACTCAACTCTCGTCGGAGGATAGGTGGAAGTAGGTGATTCTAGTTTCCCTCCCAAATTCCCCTTTAGTCAGCTATATTATTTAGTCTGAGTATTTTGTATGTCGTGAGCAAGGCTCACCTATGTCACAGTAAGGCACCAGTGTGCAGAGTGGTACTATAAAGAGTACTCACGATATTTATGATTATTATTGGTGTATGCAGGCACCCGGAGTAATTGATGAATTTACTGTGTTGAGAATGTCTTTCATGAGACTTTAATGTGATCATATAGTGAGAGGATATATATATATCATTACGCCAGTATTTGGGAGTTAGGCTATGTGCCCAGTAACTATGTTATTATCATTATAAATGTCTATGCTCGTGTATTGAACAATCAGTCATGTGTGCAGTGATTAATTGTGTTATCGCCCACGAGAGGAATTACTGAGAACTCCAGTGATATATACCTGCATCCGTTATCATTAAATGAAGGGCAGTGTGTAATACCATGACAGTGAATTATTGTCACATTTAATATAGAAATGTTTGATTGAGCCCAAGATCAGTGTAGCGAAGTATTTACGTGCTGTTGACGCAAATATTGTGTGTTCGAACTTCTAGTGATCTTTGAGAACTTAAAGAAACAGAGCGCGTGACGCCAGGGAAACAAGCAATAAACATTCGCGCGGGGGGGGAGTCGCCGAGCTGATTTTGACATTGACGAGAGGGGGAGCGTTGCCAGCTTAGTGAGTTCATATTATATGTGGGAACAAGCGACTCCCGCCTGAAACAGCTGTTTGCTTATTGATATAATCTTGTGATGTCTTTGAATGAGTTTTAAGTAAAATACAAAGTACATCGGTGTTTCCATCATCCCCTCCATATTTCTTGTGGCTATGTAATACCTGAAAGCAGAGAGTGATAGAAGTAAATACCTGCCTGATATCAGATCTATTGAGTGTGTTCTTGCCACTGTTACCACAATTCAACAAAACCACTGACGTGTTACTGGACACCGAAAACACCAGTTGGCGACCTTGTGGATAGTAGTAGAGCCCTATGACGGGGCGGGCATACAACAGTTAAGTGAACAAGTTGTGTTCCCACTCCTTCTCGATCAGAGGCCGGTTGGGATTGACTGGGATACTCTCCTGGCGTACAGTGGCGCCGCGAGGATAGAGTGAAGACCCACGGGGCTACGGTGAGTGACCTTGAGTATACTGTTGCTCACCCGAGTAAACCCCGACAATATATATATATATATATATATATATATATATATATATATATATATATATATATATATATATATATATGTCGTACCTAGTAGCCAGAACTCACTTCTCAGCCTACTATTCAAGGCCCGATTTGCCTAATAAGCCAAGTTTTCCTGAATTAATATATTTACTATAATTTTTTTCTTATGAAATGATAAAGCTACCCTTTTCTCTATGTATGAGGTCAATTTTTTTTTATTGGAGTTAAAATTAACGTAGATATATGACCGAACCTAACCAACCCTACCTAACCTAACCTAACCTATATTTATAGGTAAGGTTAGGTTAGGTAGCCAAAAAAAGCTAGGTTAGGTTAGGTTAGGTAGGTTAGGTAGACGAAAAAACATTAATTCATGAAAACTTGGCTTATTAGGCAAATCGGGCCTTGAATAGTAGGCTGAGAAGTGCGTTCTGGCTATTAGGTACGACATATATATATATATATATATATATATATATATATATATATATATATATGTCGTACCTAATAGCCAGAACGCACTTCTCAGCCTACTATTCAAGGCCCAATTTGCCTAATAAGCCAAGTTTTCATGAATTAATGTTTTTTCTTCTACCTAACCTAACCTAACCTAGCTTTTTTTGGCTACCTAACCTAACCTTACCTATAAATATAGGTTAGGTTAGGTTAGGTAGGGTTGGTTAGGTTCGGTCATATATCTACGTTAATTTTAATTCCAATAAAAAAAAATTGACGTCATACATAGAGAAAAGGGTAGCTTTATCATTTCATAAGAAAAAAATTATAGTAAATATATTAATTCAGGAAAACTTGGCTTATTAGGCAAATAGGGCCTTGAATAGTAGGCTGAGAAGTGAGTTCTGGCTACTAGGTACGACATATATATATATATATATATATATATATATATATATATATATATATATATATATATATATATATATATATATATATATATATATATATATATATATATATATATATATTATTAAATATGACCGAAAAAGTAAGATTAATAATTCTAACACGAATTTTCTCAATCTTTCGTACATTTCGTTTCACTGTTGGAGGTAAATCAAAAATCAATTCTCCAAAATTCATTTTTATTTCTAGTCTGACGCGACACGAGCGCGTTTAGTAAAACTTATTACATTTTCAAAGACTTTAGTTCACAAATACACAACTGAATAGAACTTGCGCATCTCCGATTTTATATCTACATTTGAGTGAGGTGGAAGGGGTGATGTGGCATTACCACAAGACAGAACAAGATGTGGTATTAATAGGGTATTAATTTCATCAACACAAGACAGAACAAGAGTATTAATAGGGTATTAATTTCATCAACACAAGACAGAACACGAAACAATGGATATTGAATAGAAGTGTTTGTAGAAAGCCTATTGGTCCATATTTCTTGATGCTTCTATATTGGAGCGGAGTCTTGAGGTGGGTAGAATATAGTTGTGCAATAATTGGCTGTTGATTGCTGGTGTTGACTTCTTGATGTGTAGTGCCTCGCAAACGTCAAGCCGCCTGCTATCGCTGTATCTATCGATGATTTCTGTGTTGTTTACTAGGATTTCTCTGGCGATGGTTTGGTTGTGGGAAGAGATTATATGCTTCTTAATGGAGCCTTGTTGCTTATGCATCGTTAAACGCCTAGAAAGAGATGTTGTTGTCTTGCCTATATACTAGGTTTTTTGGAGCTTACAGTCCCCAAGAGGGCATTTGAAGGCATAGACGACGTTAGTCTCTTTTAAAGCGTTCTGTTTTGTGTCTGGAGAGTTTCTCATGAGTAGGCTGGCCGTTTTTCTGGTTTTATAGTAAATCGTCAGTTGTATCCTCTGATTTTTGTCTGTAGGGATAACGTTTCTATTAACAATATCTTTCAGGACCCTTTCCTCCGTTTTATGAGC
The DNA here is from genome assembly GCF_040958095.1 of Procambarus clarkii. NCBI lineage: Eukaryota > Metazoa > Arthropoda > Malacostraca > Decapoda > Cambaridae > Procambarus > Procambarus clarkii. The sequence continues at coordinate 57,927,925 of NC_091152.1, read as the reverse complement.
TGTGGAAAAGAAGTTCCTGTAAAATAGTCTAATAGGGGGTATAGGTGTTGTGTTGTTGTCTCTTCAGAGGTTGCATGGCTTTTCACTTTCCTTCTTATGATGTCTTCGACGAAACCATTAGAGAAGCCGTTATTGACTAGGACCTGCCTTACCCTACAGAGTTCTTCGTCGACTTGCTTCCATTCTGAGCTGTGGCTGAGAGCACGGTCGACATATGCGTTAACAACACTCCTCTTGTACCTGTCTGGGCAGTCGCTGTTGGCATTTAGGCACATTCCTATGTTTGTTTCCTTAGTGTAGACTGCAGTGTGGAAACCTCCGCCCTTTTCCATGAGTGTTACATCTAGAAAGGGCAGCTTCCCATCCTTTTCCATCTCGTAAGTGAAACGCAGCACGGAACTCTGCTCAAATGCCTCCTTCAGCTCCTGCAGATGTCTGACATCAGGTACCTGTGTAAAAATGTCGTCAACATACCTGCAGTATATGGCCGGTTTCAAGTTCATGTCGACTAAGACTTTTTGCTCGATGGTACCCATGTAGAAGTTTGCAAACAGGACACCTAGGGGAGAACCCATGGCGACCCCATCTACTTGCTTATACATGTGCCCATCCGGGCTCAAGAAGGGTGCCTCTTTAGTACAAGCTTGGAGTAGTTTCCTCAGAATATTTTCTGGTATGTCAAGAGGAGTACAGGCTGGATCACGATACACTCTGTCGGCTATCATTCCGATTGTCTCGTTCACAGGTACGTTGGTAAACAGCGATTCTACGTCCAACGAGGCTCTTATCCCTGTGGCCCGTGTGCCCCGCAGTAAGTCAACAAATTCCTTTGGAGACTTCAGGCTGAAGGCGCAAGGAACATAAGGAGTCAGCAGGCCATTGAGTCGCTTCGCCAGTCTGTACGTGGGTGTGGGTATCTGGCTAATGATTGGCCGAAGTGGGTTTCCAGGCTTGTGCGTCTTGACATTTCCATACGCATATCCAGGTTTATATTCCCCAATGATCTTTGGCAGGTGGAGTCCGGATTTTTTGGCGTTCACAGTTTCGATCAGTTTGTTGACCTTTGCTTTTAATTCGGAAATTAAAGTTGGAAATTCTGTTGGACGACATATTCGACCTCGAGACACAAAAGAAGGTCACTACCAAAGATACCTTTCAAGCAGAACTTATTGCAGAAGGAGGAAAGAATCGAGGCAACTACAGAAGCACCATACTGTCCCCCGAGCTTAAAGCGGCAGCTAAAAGCCTTCGTGAGAACAAGGAGATAGTTGTCAGGAGAGGTGACAAGTCGCCAATATATGTCATTCTTAAAAAAGACGAATATCTGGCGAAAATGAACATCATACTCTCTGACCAAACTAAGTTCGAAAGGGTAACGAAGGACACTACAGCCGAATTAAAAGCAAAGGTCAACAAACTGATCAAAACTGTGAACGCCAAGAAATCCGGACTCCACCTGCCAAAGATCATTGGGGAATATAAACCTGGATATGCGTATGGGAATGTCAAGACGCACAAGCCTGGAAACCCACTTCGGCCAATCATTAGCCAGATACCCACACCCACGTACAGACTGGCGAAGCGACTCAACGGCCTGCTGACTCCTTATGTTCCTTGCGCCTTCAGCCTGAAGTCTCCAAAGGAATTTGTTGACTTACTGCGGGGCACACGGGCCACAGGGATAAGAGCCTCGTTGGACGTAGAATCGCTGTTTACCAACGTACCTGTGGACGAGACAATCGGAATGATAGCCGACAGAGTGTATCGTGATCCAGCCTGTACTCCTCTTGACATACCAGAAAATATTCTGAGGAAACTATTCCAAGCTTGTACTAAAGAGGCACCCTTCTTGAGCCCGGATGGGCACATGTATAAGCAAGTAGATGGGGTCGCCATGGGTTCTCCCCTAGGTGTCCTGTTTGCAAACTTCTACATGGATACCATCGAGCAAAAAGTCTTAGTCGACATGAACTTGAAACCGGCCATATACTGCAGGTATGTTGACGACATTTTTACACAGGTACCTGATGTCAGACATCTGCAGGAGCTGAAGGAGGCATTTGAGCAGAGTTCGTGCTGTGTTTCACTTACGAGATGGAAAAGGATGGGAAGCTGCCCTTTCTAGATGTAACTGTCATGGAAAAGGGCGGAGGTTTCCACACTGCAGTCTACACTAAGGAAACAAACATAGGAATGTGCCTAAATGCCAACATCGACTACCCAGACAGGTACAAGAGGAGTGTTGTTAACGCATATGTCGACCGTGCTCTCAGCCACAGCTCAGAATGGAAGCAAGTCGACGAAGAACTCTGTAGGGTAAGGCAGGTCCTAGTCAATAACGGCTTCTCCAATGGTTTCGTCGAAAACATCATAAGAAGGAAAGTGAAAAGCCATGCAACCTCTGAAGAGACAACTAACACAACACCTATACCCCCTATTAGACTATTTTACAGGAACTTCTTTTCCACAGCTCATAAAATGGAGGAAAGGGTCCTGAAAGATATTGTTAATAGAAACGTTATCCCTACAGACAAAAATCAGAGGATACAACTGACGATTTACTATAAAACCAGAAAAACGGCCAGCCTACTCATGAGAAACTCTCCAGACACAAAACAGAACGCTTTAAAAGAGACTAACGTCGTCTATGCCTTCAAATGCCCTCATGGGGACTGTAAGCTCCAAAAAACCCAGTATATAGGCAAGACAACAACATCTCTTTCTAGGCGTTTAACGATGCATAAGCAACAAGGCTCCATTAAGGAACATATAATCTCTTCCCACAACCAAACCATCGCCAGAGAAATCCTAGTAAACAACACAGAAATCATCGATAGATACAGCGATAGCAGGCGGCTTGACGTTTGCGAGGCACTACACATCAAGAAGTCAACACCAGCAATCAACAGCCAATTATTGCACAAATATATTCTACCCACCTCAAGACTCCGCTCCAATATAGAAGCATCAAGAAATATGGACCAATAGGCTTTCTACAAACACTTCTATTCAATATCCATTGTTTCGTGTTCTGTCTTGTGTTGATGAAATTAATACCCTATTAATACTCTTGTTCTGTCTTGTGTTGATGAAATTAATACCCTATTAATACCACATCTTGTTCTGTCTTGTGTTAATGCCACATCACCCCTTCCTCCTCACTCAAATGTAGATATAAAATCGGAGATGCGTAAGTTCTATTCAGTTGTGTATTTGTGAACTAGTCTTTGAAAATGTAATAAGTTTTACGAAACGCACTCGTGTCGCGTCAGACTAGAAATAAAAATGAATTTTGGAGAATTGATTTTTGATTTACCTCCAACAGTAAAACGAAATGTACGAAAGATTGAGAAAATTCGTGTTAGAATTATTAATCTTACTTTTTCGGTCATATTTAATAATATATGTCTACAGGAAAGTCTGCTACCAAAATATACTAATATATATATATATATATATATATATATATATATATATATATATATATATATATATATATATATATATATATATATATATATATATATATATATATATATATTTATATATATATATATATTTATATATATATTTATATTTATATATAATATAGCTTCACAGACTGCACAACCAAATGGATCTCTCTCGCAGGACAAGCACCCCAACCACCGCCTTCTGTAGCCCATAATCAATCCAGCTGGGATCGGCCCATTGCCGACCAAGAAGCTGCGACTTTGCTAGAAGCTGCGACAACACCACATGACACTGCCCGACTTAGAGCTGTAGCAGCTCCCCATGCAGGTGATTTCCTATTAGCAACCCCAATGTCAGCAACCGGCACCCGTCTCACACCGCAGGCCCTCCGAATTGCCGTGGCTCTCCGCCTCGCTGCCCCAATCCATACCAAATACAGGTGTATTTGCTGCGAGGCAGAGGCCGACAGGTACGAATGGCATGGCCTTCTCTGCCAAAGGACAGGAGGATGGCATGCAAGACACGGCGAAGTTAATGACATTATTAAGAGAAGCCTTACCACAGCCGGTTGTCCAGCAGAGAGAGAGCCCCATTACCTAAAGTCCTTCAACTCTGATGAGCCTGTCGGTCGCCCAGACGGAATCACGGTGAACCCCTGGAAGAATGGTAGACAGTTGGTGTGGGACTACACTTGCGTTTCAACTTTGGCCAATTCCTATGTTGACTTCAGTGCTGCACAAGCAGGAGGAGCTGCCAATCACCGGGAAGCGGCCAAGTCACGTAAATACAGAGGCCTCGAGCACCACTACAATTTTGTCCCCATTGCCTCAGAGACACTTGGTGCCTGGGGTGAAAGTGCTGCTAGCTTTTTGAAGGAGTTGGGGTCTAAGCTAATCGAAACAACTAGAGACCCTAAAGCTGCCAGTTTTATTTTTCAGCGCCTTAGTGTGGCAATCCAGAGAGGAAATGCTCACTGCATCCATGGATCCTGCCCGCCATCTGAGGAGCTGGAAGAGCTATATAGCTTGTGACAAGCAGCCTTGTACCCTGCATGTAATCAATATTGTAACTTTTTTGTGTAATGACATTTTCAAATAAAGTTAGATAAATATACACACTTACCAAAAGAATAGGGGTGGTAGGAGAAGAAAATATCAAAGTGTTCAGTGAGGATCCACAAAGTCTTCTCTGAGTACTCTTTATTTTCTTCTCCGAGGCTATGGGTCGCTACGCTTGCACCAGAGGTGGTACCCTTTCTTGGAAAAAGAAAATATATATATATACATATATATATATATATACATATATATATATACATATATATATGTATATATATATATATATATATATATATATATATATATATATATATATATATATATATATATATATATATATATATATATATATATATTTTGGTAGTAGTCTTTCCTGTAGACATATATTATTAAATATGACCGATTTTTTTTTTTTTTTTTATACCCAGATTTAGGAGAGTGATTTGGTCCTCAGTGAGGTTAATTCCTGCAAGGTTCAGGAAGCCATCTCTTCGTCGTGGAATTGCCATAGGTCCTCCATATAATGTTGTTAGTTTCTTGATAATCCTTGTTTCAGTGCTGAGGTGATGTCGGTCTGTGAGGATGTCGAGGTGTTGTTCAATGCGGGTACGGAGACTTTCGTCGATGTTGCTATTTCTCCACTCGTTTGTAGCATGAAGTAGTTGCGTTTTGTTTTCTTTGATTTCATTTTCCGCCTTGTATATCTCATCACAAATCAGATCCTGGCGATATTTTATCGTGAAGGCTTGAGTCGTTGCTGCTGGGTCGTGCGTTCTAATATTAGTATATTTTGGTAGCAGTCTTTCCTGTAAACATATATTATTAAATATGACCGAAAACATCGGTCATATTTAATAATATATATATATATATATATATATATATATATATATATATATATATATATATATATATATATATATATATATATATATATATATATATATATATATATATATATATATATATATATGTCGTACCTAGTAGCCAGAACGCACTTCTCAGCCTACTATGCAAGGCCCGATTTGCCTAATAAGCCAAGTTTTCATGAATTAATTGTTTTTCGACTACCTAACCTATCTAACCTAACCTAACCTAACTTTTTCGGCTACCTAACCTAACCTAACCTATTAAGATAGGTTAGGTTAGGTTAGGTAGGGTTGGTTAGGTTCCGTCATAATCGGGCCTTGCATAGTAGGCCGAGTACGACGTTCTGGCTACTAGGTACAATATATATATATATATATATATATATATATATATATATATATATATATATATATATATATATATATATATATATATATATATATATATATATATATATATATATATATATGTCGTACCTAGTAGCCAGAACTCACTTCTCAGCCTACTATGCAAGGCTCGATTTGCCTAATAAGCCTAGTTTTCATGAATATTTTTAATGTTTAATGTTTTTTAGACTACCTAACCTACCTAACCTAACCTAACCTAACGTTTTCGGCTACCTAACCTAACCTAACCTATAAAGATAGGTTAGGTTAGGTTAGGTAGGGTTGGTTAGGTTCGGTCATATATCTACGTTAATTTTAACTCTAATAAAAAAAAATTGACCTCATACATAATGAAATGGGTAGCTTTATCATTTAATAAGAAAAAAATTAGAGAAAATATATTAATTCAGTAAAACTTGGCTTATTAGGCAAATCGGGCCCTGCATAGTAGGCTGAGAAGTGAGTTCTGGCTACTAGGTACGACATATATATATATATATATATATATATATATATATATATATATATATATATATATATATATATATATATATATATATATATATATATATAAATATATATATATATATATATATATATATATATATATATATATATATATATATATATATATATATATATATATATATATATATATATATATATATATATTATTAAATATGACCGAAAAATTAAGATTAATAATTCTAACACGAATTTTCTCAATCTTTCGTACATTTCTTTTCACTGTTGGAGGTAATTCAAAAATCAATTCATCAAATTCATTTTTATTTCTAGTCTGACGCGACACTTGAGCGCGTTTCGTAAAACTTATTACATTTTCAAAGACTTTATACATACACAACTGAATAGAACTTACATATCTCCGATTTGTTTATATCTATATTTGAGTGAGGTGGATGGGGTGAGGTGGTTTTTAATAGGGTATTAATTTCATCAACACAAGACAGAACACGAAAAAATGGGTATTGAAATGGAAGTGATTGTAGAAAGCCTATTGGTCCATATTTCTTGATGCGTCTATATTGGAGCGGAGTCTTGAGGTGGGTAGAATATAGTTATGCATTAATTGGCTGTTGATTGCTGGTGTTGATTTTTGATGTGTAATGCCTCACTGATGTCGAGCAGCCTGCTATCACTGTACCTATCGATGATTTTCGTGTTGTTTGTTAAGATTTCTCTGGTGATGGTCTGGTTGTGAGAGGAGATTATATGTTCCTTGATGGAGCCCTGTTGCTTATGCATTGTTTTAATCGCCTGGTAAGAGACGTTGTTGTCATGCCAATGTACTGAGTTCTTTGGGGCTTACTGTCCCCAAGTTGGGCATTTAAAGGCATAGACGACATTGGTCTCCTTTAAGGCATTCTGCTTGGAATCTTTCAGAACATTATACACCACATATGTCAGACCAATCCTGGAGTATGCGGCTCCAGCATGGAGTCCATATATAGTCAGGCATATGACTAAACTGGAAAAGGTTCAAAAGTTTGCCACCAGACTAGTACCCGAGCTGAGAGGTATGAGCTACGAGGAGAGACTACGGGAATTAAACCTCACTTCGTTGGAAGACAGAAGAGTTAGGGGGACATGATCACCACATTCAAGATTCTCAAGGGAATCGACAGGGTTGATAAAGACAGGCTGTTTAAGACAAGGGGCACACACACTAGGGGACACAGGTGGAAACTGAGTGCCCAAATGAGCCACAGAGATATTAGAAAGAACTTTTTTAGTGTCAGAGTGGTTGACAAATGGAATGCATTAGGAAGTGATGTGGTGGAGGCTGACTCCATACACAGTTTCACGTGTAGATATGATAGAGCCCAATAGGTTCAGGAACCTGTACACCTGTTGATTGACGGTTGAGAGCCGGGACCAAAGAGCCAGAGCTCAACCCCTGCAAACACAACTAGGTGAGTACACACACACACACACCCACACTCACACACACACACTCTCAAACACACACTCACACACACACACTCACACATACACACACACACACACACACACACACACACACACACACACACACACACACAGTAGTCAGCAGTAGGACGGCGGTCAGTGAACAAGGGTAGGACGTGCAGTCCGCGAATTACCTCAATATTCTCGGGATATTTACGTACCAGTGAGCCCAAAACATAGTTTTTGGGCATATGAAAGGTACAGCAACGCAGTGATAACGCAACATAGTGAATTCTTATAACGTTTGATAAGAAAAAAAATTGAAAAAGAACGAGATTGTGGCAAGACGGTGGCACCAGAGGCCGCGAAGGGAAGAGTTTTGGACC